>NW_027513028.1:0-294132 GCF_048772815.1 Callospermophilus lateralis
GAGAACTCTCACAGGCAAGGGTTCCCAAAGAGTGGCCAAAAGGTCATATGAAGCCAGGCCCATTGAGGTCTACATGTGAGGTCCATGTGCGTTTTGACTCTCAATTATGGTTGCCAAGTCTTTCAGAATAAAATCATGTGATATCCTGGCTGAGATTTCCACTCTCTGTGGAAAGCGACCCTGATCACATTTTCCAAGGGCAATTCTCATGCGAGGCCTCCTAAAATCCCAACACAATTTATGGCAACACTTCTCTGAGGTCCGTTCCAGCACTCAGTCTCTAAGGGGAATCACACCAGTGTTCAGGCCCAAGAGGACCCAGGCATCTCTTCCAACCGCCACACAAATGACCGCAATTAAATCATAACACTCCAACATGGGCCTCATATTCTTCCATATAGACACTCATCATAACCTCTGGCTGAAATTTTCCATTAGGGGTGCAGCCCAAGACAGTGTCCAAAATAAGCTCTTTTGCCACTCATTTGCCTAACATCAGGGTGGACTGTACACCCATCCTTTGAACCAGGAATGATCAAATAGCCCTGCCGTTAATACTGCCCTGCTTCTCCAATTTGAGGCCTACTGACTGTCAGGTATTGATTCTTTCTGTGATTTGGAGTCATGACAAAACCCAAGCCCCTATGGACTATCCACTGTAGGGCTTTGAAGAACTCTTTTGACCCAAAGGATCCCTATTCTCACTTGATGGAAGTCAGGAACTGAAAAGTTCGGATGAACGTCTTAGGAAAAGACCACCAAGAGACTGTCTCATGCCACCGCAAAAGGGTTTATTGTGGGTCCAGCATGCTGGGGCTCAGAGCTCACTTCAGAGGAGCAAAGAACAAAGAGCCCCAGAACAACTTGAGCAGAGTTTATATACATTCTATGGAGAGGGCAGGGTTTTTACATACATCATAGCCTCTTTTAGAAAATCATCTTATACCCCAGCAAAATCAAATAACAACTCTAAAACATGATTAGCACATTCATTGGCGGGAACAGGTCGTGCAGTGGGTGATTGGTCAGCCCTGAGAAGGGGTTAAAATTTAAACTGATTGGTTGAAGCCCTGAGATGTATACGTGCAGATCTGCATGGTTTCTGGGAAGGGGTGTTAAGTATCTAGCTGGTCAGGGAAGATTTCAACACACATCTAATAGGAAGATCTGGGAATTGTCTTAAGTGCCACAGGAATTTCAGGTTCTGAGTGCAGCTTGAAAGCTTTACAAAACCTGGTTCTTTACATTTCAATTTCAATATATTTTATTCTTTCATTTCCCACTCCTTTTTCTGACTACTTTTAATTTTAAAAGTAATGTTTCATAATTATTCTGGCGTCTCAAATTCTATTTCTGCCAGTGGAGCATATTTCTGTCTGATTAGCATGAGTTTTACCTACCCAATCTGAGCCTGGAATAAGGAAACTATGCGGTTAAGCAAACATGGTCCCACAGTTAGCAACACCTTAAGGATGATCAGGGGTCAAGCTAAGTCTGATAGGAGTGTAGTTAACCAGGGGGACTGGGTAAAACATGACTCAAACCACCCTTGTTGAATCTCCCTTTCTCTCTGGCGCTATTCAAGTTATTTTCTTAATTTACTCATGGATTATTTTGCAACTCCAGTAGGGTCAGCATAAAAACAACAGTATTCTCTCAGTGCCGCACAGAGACCGCCTCCCTCATGAAGAGGAAATCTAGTCCTCCCCTGTTCTGTAAAACAAATGCAGAGAGAGAGAGAGAGGTTAAGGATTCCTGCAGCACTGTGATAGAGGTTTCTAACGTCTTCAAGTCTTGATCTATTGATGTTTCTAATTGGGCCAATTGTTGTGACCCACGGATCATAGCAGCTGTTCCCATACCCACTCCTGCAGGACCTCCTATCCCCAATAGGATGGCTAGAGTAAGGGACAATGGCTCCCGGTGAAATTGGGTTGTTTGTCCCCCAAGTAGACCTTCGAATGATTCTGCATCATGAGAGAGCACCCTGGGGAGTATCTGCACCATTACACAATAATTTACAGAGCTGTCAAATACCTGGGCTGAAAAGCAATGAGTTCTGACTGTGTGGAGTTCAGTACCATAAACATTCCTTTAATTAGTTCCCAGGGGGTGGAGTCAGCTGTACTCTGGACTGGGGAAGTAGGCAAAGACGGAAACCGGGAATTATGAGATGGTAGAGGGGTTCTGGTAGATCTAGGCATGGGAGGTTTAGGAGGCTTAATTCCTGGCTTGAGGGGATTGGGCCCTATTGCTGTGGGATTTTCTTTCTTTTTAAGCTGGAGGGTGAACCAGAGACCAAAGTCATAACCGGGGCCATAAATATAGAATTGCATTCCCCACGTATTTCTCATAGGCCATTTTGTTCTGAGGTAGCCCCTTCCTTTGGAAGTGAAAGTTATATTGAGGGGGTAACATAGACTATTCTTTCCACAGCGAGTTTTTGACACCACTTGGCTAGTGGCACATTTCTTGGGATCAATCCAGGTGTCATTTCATCCTACCCAAATCTTGCTGTCTGGGGAGTTTGGGTTCCACCATGCAGCTTCCGTTTGTTCACAACCCCAAGATCTAAAATAAAAGTTACTGGGTCCTCCACAAGTTTGGGCCTGTTTGCGACTTTGGAAATCTGCTGGGCACACATAATATTCTTGACTGGCTAGTTTACACATGAGCTTGGGGAGATGACATCCATAATTCATGGGGTAAAGTGGTCTATGTTGCCCTGGTTTGCATTTGAGTGGGATCTGTGTGGGGTCCTCTATGTCAGGGAGATCCTAGTCAGAGAGGCCTATGGGAAGCTGACAAATGTCCGGGGGGAGAGATGGCCACCAATTCCATAAGGGGGCTGTATGTGAAATACACCACCCTACTTGCCCAGTAGGATTTATAACTTGCCATCGTTGCTGAACAGGCTGATGGGGATTAGGACTGCTGATGGTCAGGGGAAGAATCCATAGCCCTACCCACACGACGGACACGCAACTTGAGATGGTTACCAGTCTGTTTCAGTTTCCAGCCGGAGTCTGTACAGGGTGCAGGCATGAGATGGGTGGTATGGATCTATGAAGTGATCTCATCCACTTTCACCACTGTGGGTGTTATAAGCAGCACCTGGTATGGTCCTTTCCAGCGGGGTTCCAGGGATGACACCTGATGCCATCTCACGTAGATGAACTCTCCCACTTGATATCGATGTGGGGTTCCCTCATCTCCAGGCTGATTAGCAGAGGCCAACTGTTTCCACAGGTATCGCTGGGTGCTGGTTTTGTTCAAGGGCATTAAGTCTGTCAAGCAAGGGGGTGTGAAAGGAATCATTAAGTCTCCTAGTTGGGGTTAGGTCCCTTACTGAAGGAGGGGCACCATAGAGAATTTCATAAGGGGTGAGGTTACACAAAGAGGAAGACTTGGTATTTCTTGCACAAAACAGTGCATAACTTAGGAACAGAGTCCAATTTTTCATGCCAGTCTCCAAGCTTTATTTCGTTAAGGTCTCTATGATGGTTCTATTCATCCTTTCTACCTGTCCTGAGCTCTGGGGTCTATAAGCACAATGTAACTTCCAATTAATCCCCAGGGTCCTGGCAAATCCCTGTCTTACCTGGGCCATGAATACCGGTCACTTATCCGACCCTATTACCTTAGGCAGGCTGAACCTTGGAAAATGTCTTCTAGGATCTTTTTGACCACCAGCTGAGCCGTTTCTTTCTTCATGGGGAAGGCTTCGACCCATCCTGAAAAAGTATCTACAAAGACTAGGAGACATTTAAGTCCAATCCTTGCTGGCTTTATTTCAGTAAAGCTCACTTCCCAGAATTGTCCTGGTCTGATTCCTCATAAGCGCTTCCCTGAAGTAAGCTTCGATGGGTAAGTATTAACTAATTGGCCAACTTGACAAGCTGTAGTCACCTGCGCAGTTATTTCTTTCCTCTGTGAGTCAGTCAATAATAATTCCTTCCTTTGGTCCTTTAAGAGTGCCTATAACTTCTTAGAGTCTAAGTGGGTGAGCTGGTGTATGTCTTTGAGATAAAGGTGGGCTTTTGAAAATTGTGTACTTGGCTCTGTAGGTTCCCAGAGTTCTGTATCTGTCTCCTCAGATGATAAGTTGCCTGAATGTTCCGGTGCGGCCAAGTCTCCTGATTGTTGTTCCCCCCGGTGTGGAAAAAGTGAACAGAGGCACTCCGTTTAGGGCTGCCAATTAGCTTCCTCATCTGCCCTTCTGTTTCCAACCGCCACGGGGTCGTTTTCCTTCTGGTGCCCTGGACAGTGCACTATGCCTAGGTCCGTAGGGCCCTGCACTGCTGAGAGAAGGTGGAGGATCATTTCTTTGTTCTTTATTTCTTTATTTCTTTCCCAGCCGAGGTTAATAGCTACCTTTGCTGGTAAATAGCCCCGTGCACATTTGCAGTGGCAAATGCATAGCGGCTATCAGTGTATATGGTGGCCCTTTTGCCTGTTGCTAGTACCAATGCTTTCATAAGGGCAATCAGTTCTGCCTTTTGGACTGATGTCTCTTCTGTGAGACCAGAGAAACAGATGACATTAGATTTGCTAACTACTGCTGCTCCAGCCCACCACGTACCATCTTGGAGGAAGCTGCTCTCGTTCGTAAACCATACGACTTCAGGGTGAGGCAGTGGCTGGATCCTTCAAGTCTCGTCCTATACTGGTTTCTCTGCCTCTTTTTGGGCCACTCTTTGTCCAAGTTTTCTTTTTCTTTACAGTAGGCACATTGATCTGAGGCCAGGGGCAGCCTTTGGCATGGGCCCATGTATCCCTTCATGTCTCCGTGCTTTTTAACTTCTGGTCTATTTGCTGCTCTGACCAAAACCTTAGCCAATGATTTAGTCTGCCTTTTGCTCCTTTCATCCTCCTTTTGTTCCCTTTCCTTCTCTCTCATCTGTTCCCATTCCTCCTCAGTTTCTCTCTTATAATATACTTTCTCAGTTTCTCTGACTAAATCTCTTAAGGTCATATCTTGTAATCCATCTAGACGTTGTAACTTTCTCTTAATATCTAGGGCAGCCTGCTGGATAAAGGCCATTGCAACAGAGGTTTTTTTATCCTCTGACTGAGGATCAAAAGGAGTATATTTTCTATTTGCTTCCATAATTCTCTCCAGAATCATAGAGGGAGACTCATTAGGACCTTGGATTATCTCTCTTACCATGGCCAAATTAGTCGGCCCTCTGGCGGCCACTCGGAGCCCCGCTATTAGAGCCCGGTGATAAGTGAACAAATGCTACCAACCTACAAAGGTGTTTGGGTCCCAGTTTTGTCGGTTCATGGGCCCATAAGGACGAAGAGGGAGCATCACAGTGGCTTCTGAGTTTTCTATTTTCCGTAGCTGGCGGGTTTCTTCAGGTGGCCCAGCTTCCACCAGAAAAGGAGGGGCTGCTGCTGCTGCGGAGAAGTCCCTTGGAGGGCTTGGGTCTGGCCCAATTGCCTCTAGTGGCGGAGAGGCTGAGTCAGTGGTGGGAGAATCATCTGGAATGTGTTGGCGGTTGGGGAGCGAGGGTAGAGGATAAGGAGTGGGAGGATTGTCCAGTCTTGTGACTCAGGAAGAATGGGGGGAAGATGGGGAGGGAATGGAAGGTTTGAATGATAGGATCCTGGGGAAGGGGTATATGGCTGTTGATCTGGGTGGCCACGTGGTCCCGGCTGAAAGACAATATCTCTGACTTTTCGGATTAGAGGGAAGTAGAAGGATCCTTCTGCGGGCCACCCGACTTTGAGGATGGGCCATTCTGAAGCACAGAGAGTATGCCAGGTCTGACATTTAACTGAAAAATAATGATTCTGGGCCCTTGAGCGGACATCAGTCCAATGATCAAGGGTCAGCGACAGAAGCATGAAAGTGCTTTGTCCCATAATGGGAGTTACTCAAAAAGAGACAGTGAAGACACAAACGCAACACAAAGACAAACAGTAAACGTTTAACATGGGTCCAAGACAAATATTAGAACTCAGTAACTGGCAAAACCTGATGGGTTAGACAATAAAGACAGACAGTAAACTCAACATGAGTTCGGAACAATGAACAAAACTGTGTAGCCAGCAAAACCTGATGGGCTGGCAAACCGAATCCTGAAGCAAAATATAACCGAGTTGAGGAAACTAATATTCCTTGATTTCCCTCATCCTCTGGAGTGTCCCCCAGGGACGTGGCCAGTAGCTCTGTGACACGTCTGCCAGCCACCGTCAGAGAGAGCTAATGCTCTTCACCGACAGCCACTTTGCCAAGCCCTCACCTGAAACCCGAAACCAGAAAGAGGCGCCTTTCTTACCCTGAGAGGAGTCCCTTGGGGTCTTTCGTCCGCTGCGCCGGATATCTCACCTGGGGCCTCCAGATGAAAAGGTGGGGCGAACATCGGAGGAAAAGACCACCAACAGGCTTTCTCATGCAACACCAAAGGGTTTATTGGGGGTATAGAGTGCTGGAGCTCAGGGCTCACTTCAGAGGAGCAAAGAACAAAGAGCCCTAAGAACCACTCGAGCGGAGTTTATATACATTCTTTAGAGAGGGTAGGGACTTTACACACATCATAGCCTCCTTTAGCAAATCATCATATTCCACGGGAAAATCAAATAACAACTCTAAAACATGATTAGCACATTCATTGGCGGGAACAGGTTGGGCAGGGGGTGATTGGTCAGCCCTAAGAAGGGGTATACATTTAAATTGATTGGTGGATGCACTGTGATGTATACGTGGTGAGCTGCATGGTTTCTGGGGAGGGGCTGTTAAGTAACTAGGTCCTCAGGGAAGATTTCAACACACATCTAATGTGCAAATCCGGGAATTGTCTTAACTGCCACAGGAATTTCAGGTGCTGAGTGCAGCTTGGAAACTTTACAAAACCTGGTTCTTTACATTTCAATTTCAATTTCTTTTATTCTTTCAGAACCTTACAGAGGAAGGTGAGAGAGTTCATCGACAATTACTGCTATTTTGGCTATATTGGTTTTGGATGCACACATGGGATCTTTCTTTAGATCCATCTGGTGCTGATAATCTAAGCCATAGCCTCAAACAGGACCAAGAGGCTGATTAAAACATATCCATTTCCAAAGCAATTACTACTCTGAAGTCAGTTACAGAACTCAGTCTCTTAGGAGAATCACGCCAGTGTTAAAGCCCAGGTGAACACAGTCATCTCATCCAAAAGCCGCACAAGTTACCACAATTAAAATCAAAACAATCCCACATGGCCCTCATCTACATCCATATAGTCACTCATCATAACCTCTGGCTGGAGGTTTCCTTAAATGGCACAGCCCAATAGAGTGTCCATAATAAGCTCCCTTCCCCTCATTTGCCTAAATTCAGGGTGGCCTGGACACCCTTCCTGTGAACTTAATCCACAATGACTGATTTTTTGCCATTTTGGTTTTGGATGCACACATTGGATCTTTCTTTAGATCCATCCGATGCTGATAATCTAAGCCACAGCCTCACACAGGGCCAAGAGGCTGATTCAGAGACATTCCTTTCCAAAGTAATTAAGCAAAGAGCCACAGGTGATGCCCATTCATTTCCATTTTAAAACTGTTTTCTTCAGGCTTCACAAAGGGTGGCCTGAGGCAAAGACCTTCCTGACATTCAGGGCAACAGAACAATAGGTAAGCAAAAGGGCCAAAGCAGGGTTTCTCCACTGAGACTTTCCTGGTCACACTGATATCTGAGTTTTCTGAGATGCTTGCCATTCCCTTCAGTTATGGACTACATGGCCATGTCACAGAGTTTGGAGGTGGTACATATTTTGGACACAAAACCATGAGCCTATTCTGGAGAGTGGCCAGAATTCAGGAAGAAAACAGGAACTTAGGAAGACAGTACATGTTGTCCATCGATAAGGCAACCTGCAATCCATTCCTAAAATGGGTAGGATGAATGCTGGGAAGCTTTCTACTAGACAGGACACATCCATTGATTCATTCTCTTTTCTAATGTCTACAACCACGGACACAGTGGGATACACAGACATAGAAACACTCGCCTTGTCAAAAGACTTTCTAGAAACATTCCACTCCAAACCAAGCAAGTCGCCTTCCCTACCTATTCTCAGAATATAAGACAAAACCACAAACTCACACCCACACTGAAAAAGGCACCTCCTTCCCCAAAGTAAGTCTGTGACTATCCAGAGTGTCCTCTGAATGGTGGGCTATACTATGTTCCCCAGAAATGGCCTGTCCTTTCTCAGATCTGGTCTCCTTGGCCAACTCTGTGAAATATCAGGAGCCCGCGGTGAGCCACTTCTTGCTTTCTCTGGAAAGGCCAGTCTTCAAACTTTCCTGGCATTTGGCCATCCTCACATCAGTAGGTACCAAGAAAGACTGACTCTGTCCTTGGTAAATTTAAACAAGTGATCCCACTGTACTGGGAATTGGACTGGTTCTGGATGCCTGACTTCCTGGATCCCAAGTTCACAGAGTTCCATCACCAAGGAAGTGAGGTGAGGTCACTTCCTTCAGGAACTGAATGAGGTGACTGCCTTAGTAACCACTTTTTCCGAACAGTTGCTTCCATACTTCCTCTGACACTTTCACAAGTTAGATAGGTATCTCAACCATAGGAACCCAGGAACAGCTCTCCACAAAGGCCTTGGTTGGTCCATCTTTTCTACATTAAGGAGAGAGGGTGAATGAGACACAACCCTTCATCCTTACCAGGTTGTTTTCCATGGAATATGACTTTTGCTCTCTCACGTCCTTCATAGTTGCCTACATGTTCTCCAGGGATCATTTCTGCATGGACCTTTGAGGTTTTCAGCAGGTGGAAGATCCACTACATTCCTGTATTGTAAGACCAACTCTGTCCCTGCTGTTCTGTAATGTTAGATTGAGGGAACAGTGTATGGTTAGGGTTAATAACATGTGTGATTTGGGTTAGGAATCATTCTGCTGGATGAATAATGGTATTGGGAACCTGCTATATGTATGAGAATATATAGGTGAAATATATGTATGAAAACAGAAATCTAGGTAAGATTTGAAGCCCAAAAGAGCATTGGGCCCTTGATTGGAATACTTAGCTTTGAATTAAGTTGTGCACAGATGTGTCAGATTAATCAATATACAATGGCATAGGACCTTGTACCTTCGATGATTGAATGTCGAAGAGAACATCCAGTCAAAAAGGGATAGTCGGAAGTGAAAGGTTAATAAAATAGGTATTTGTCACTTCCTGGGAAGAATTTTGTGTTTATTCCGAGCATAATGTAGTTGTAAAAAAAAATGATTAAATTAAAAAGACACCTTGAAGAGCGTCAATGAGAGAGTGAGAGGACCAAAAAAAGTGGTTTGAGACTTGGTTCACCTAGTCCCCCTGTTTGACTACTTTTTTATCAACCCTGGCCTGTCCGATAATAATCTCCATATTATTGCTAACTATAAAACCCTGTTTGCTCAACCGTGTAATTTCTTTTCTCTAAGCTCAAATTGGACAATTTAAACTTATGGTAATACCCCACTAGCAGACATAGAATGTGACACCCCCCAATGATCTCTTTTATGATTAAAAGTAGCTAGAAGAAGAAGTGGGGAATGAAAGATTAATAAAATATGTACTTGTCACTTTTTTTTTCTGTATGCTTAACAAAACACTGTTGAAATCTTGAGAACTGTTTGCTAATCTTGTTCCCAGAATGTCCTGTCCCCAAATGCCAAACTGCAGAATGTACTCCCTCACCCGGTTGAATGCAAACCGCCCACTCTCCCTCACCCATCAATAAACTTCGCTCCCTGCCCTCCCCAAAGAAAGTATATAAGCTCTGCTTAAGCTCTTCTCAGGGCTCTCTGCTCTATTCAAGTGAGCTCGGACCCCCTGCATGCTGACCCCCTATAAACCCTTTGCTGTTGCATGAGATAGTCTTTTGGTGGTCTCTTCCTCCGAAGCTCGCCCAATGTTTACTTTGATGATTGGGTGTAGAAAAGAACATTCAGTCAAAAAGGGATAGTCGGTAGGATTAGGAAGATAGTTGTTAGGTTTAGGAAGAAGAGTGAGTATAGGTTTTGGAAAAAAAATATTCTTTATCAATAGGGTTTTGTTTAGAGTGTGAATGTAAATGTTAGCCCATGTGAAGAGTCAGTCAAAATAGTGAACCGGAGAAAATATGTAGGAAAACAGATATCAATAGAGATATTACGAAATAAGGCAAAGTATAAAGTGGGTGATAGGATTAGACATTTTCAATAGGGTTGAATTTGAATATATGATCTTAGGAGAAACCAATATGTAGTCACTAATTGGATTGATATTTGAGAGCATTAGGCAACCTGGACATGGCTGTGTTTAGTAATCCATGTTCATTTTCAATTTAGGCTTTGGTACAATAATAAGTGTGAACCTTGCATTTTGTGTCCAGAATATTACTGTGACAAAATGTATATGTAGATCAGGTGACATGAGTAATTTTTCCATCATTTCTGGGAGCAATATTTTGAAGATTAATAAGTTAGTATTGGGGGTACAAAGACGTGTACCTTGTGTCTATGAATATAGAGCTAATGCATGAATAGACAATACTGTTAATAAATAATATAACTGGTTGCACTTTATATAATGCAATGGATTCATATCTTAAAATATATAAGAAATCTTATATTGATATACATACATTCATTCCATCTAGTTATACATCTAATGGTAAAATTAAGGTTATGGTTTATCATGAAAAGTGTGTGAGTTTTGCTTCAAAAGTGATTATGGAAATCAAAAATAATGTGTTTTTAAAGAAGTCTCATGAAAAGACCAGTCAAGAACCATGAAAAAATACATGTGTTCTGAAGCAGGAAGTGATTGAAAGTGAAACAAATGCCTCTAAATTAGCGAACTTGTGGATGAAATATATATCCTATTATGTGCATAAACTGAAGAAATAGTAATGTACCAGTTTTGAATAAAAATGAACGTCAAAATACACATCATGTCCCATAGGAATCAATTTGCATTGATGTTAACCTGGGTCAGTTACTGTATTAATTTTAGGATTTGTAGGCACCATTCACTGAAGATAGTTTTCAGTACTAGGAAACAAATACGTATTTCAGGTGGATGAATATTTCTGACGATAATCTTGTGAAAAGTTGATTATAAATTCACATATATGAATATGAATGAATTTAGGAAATGTATAATAAGACACATGTATTTCATATTTTGAAAAATCTGGAAAGTTTGTATATATATATATATATATATATATATATATATATATATATATATATATATACACACACACACATGCACACAGACATTAAAAAGTAGCAATATATATGCCAATTGAAATTCACCATGAAATATATATCATCCACAGTTTCAAAAATATTCATTTTACTGAACATGGATTTATGTATAATGTTGTTAAACTAGGAAGCTCACAGAGAGTTCGAATTTTAACTTCCAACAGCATTTAGGAGAAGTGATCTCTTCTCACAATGTGTATCTGCCAAGTCAACCACTTCACAAGAATGTACGTGTTGTACCTTGTAGGATTCTATATGTGCATATAAAAATACATGTGCAAATAGGCTACAGAGAAAGGGAGACAGGAATTCACATATTTGTTAACTTTAAAAACACATGGAGAACAATTTCAACAAAAGTTGACTAGATTTATAACTCCTACACTACATAATGCAAAAGGCAAATTCAACTATACACCATGCCTCCTCTGAACTGCTTGTATTTCTATTCTGTTTGGATTATTATTCTCCATCATATTAGGATAAGTAGTCAGAGTCTAGTAGGCTATGGGTTAGTGTCAGGGATTCAGTATTTCGAATGGAAAATTGGAAAAGGTATCCAATGTGTATGTAATTATGTGCTATGAAAAATCTTCCCGCTCTTATCCAGAACAATGCCTTGACATTACCTTTGCCCCAAGTAAGACACAATTACAGGAGAAGATTTCGAAAATCTGTGTGTGTATATATATATATATATATATATATATATATATATATATATATATATATATATATATATATGGAATGCAATATGCTCAGTTGTTCACAAACTTGGAGGTGGTAGATGAGTTTACAAAAGTAACGAACAGGGTAAACCCTCCACAAAAATGGAGCTTTGCTGGCCTAAAGACTTCTTGAGAAACTGCCTCTGAGGTTGGGAACTTGAAATATATGTTGTTGTCAGGAGCTTAATCTTCATTTGTGGTGAGACAATTAAAGCTGGATCTGCATCTATGTGACCTGAAGGATCTTGTTTCTTATTTTCCAATGAACATGAGACAGCAGTGCTGAATTCTCTCTTTGTAGGTAAACTGTGGCCACTGGGGGCTATGTGTCTCCCTGTGAGGACTCTGAAACCATTTGGTCATCCTCCAATTTTCGTGGTGTTTCTTGCTGCTGCACTGGGAGTTTGGTATTTGCTTCGTGAAATAAAAAGATTTCAACAGGGACACAGTGCTAGAGGGAGTTCTGTCATGTTTGGTGTGTCAGGGTCTGCAAGAGAATGCACCAACCAGGCCTCTATCCCACATAGCTTGCCCCCTTGACCATAGCAACCTGATTCTGAACATTGCCCTGAAAACTCTCCATATAACAAGATGCATTTACATATAAGGGTTTGCTGGCTACACTATATCAGTCACAAGCTATTTGGAAGCCAATGGCAGGTCCACATGACTCCACCACAGATGTTTTATCACACACCTGCACACCACTACTCTAGGCCCACTACTCAGGAGGCTCCAACTTACTGGCATCACTGTTCTTCAACATTTTCATGAAACCCAGTCAATCAAGGCACTGTATTGTATACTCATGATCAGCAACAGGACATCCAAAGTTTCTCCAGTGCCACCTGGTCATGGGAATTTCAATAATTTGATGGTATTCATCTAGCCATTTTTCAAGGATGAAGTTGGAGGCACTGTGGGTTTCAATTCATTCAGGAACCACTAAATGGTGAGGAAGTTCATTTCAATGAATTCTCTGGACAACACTCACAGGAAAGGCTTCCCAAAGAGTGGCCAAAAGGTCACATGAAGCCAGGCCCATTGAACTGTACAATGTGAGGTCCATGTGTGTTTTGACTCTCAACTATGGCTGCCATGTTTTTCATAATAAAATCATGTGATATCCTGGCTGAGATTCCCAGTGCTCTGTGGAAAACCAACCTGGGACTAGATTTCAGATTCCAAGCATGAATCTCATGCGTGGCCTCCTAAAATCCCAATTCAATTCATGGCAATACTACTCTGAGGTCAGTTCCAGAACTCAGTCTATAAGGGGAATCACCCAAGAGTGAAGCCCTGGTGGACCGAGTCATCTCTTCCAACTGCCACAAAAATGACCACAATTATAACCAAAACACTCCCACATGGCCCTCATTTTCTTCCATATAGACATTCATCATAACTTCTGGCAAGAGGTTTCCATAAGTGGCGCAGCTCAAGACAGTGTCCAATATAAGCTTCCTTGTCCCTCATTTGCCTAAAGTAAGTGTGGCCTGGACACTCTTCCTGTCAACCGGGAGTGATCAAATAGGCCTGCCATTAATACTGCTCTGCTTCTACTATTTGAGGCCTACTGACTGTCAGGTATAGATTCTTTATGTGGTTTGTAGTCATGAGAAAACACTAGCACATCTGCAGGGCTTTCAAGAACTCATTTTACCCAAGGGTCCATAATCACACTTGATGGAGGTCAGGAACCTAACAGAGGAAGGTGAGAGACTTCATCCACAATGACTGATCTTTTTGAATTTTGGTTATGGATGCACACATGGGATCTTTCTTTAGATCCATCAGGTGCTGACAATCTAAGCCCCAGCTTCACCGAGAGCCAAGAGGCTGATTCAGACACATCCATTTCCAAAGAAATTAAGCAAAGAGCCACAGGTGATGCCCACTCATTTCCATTTGAATACTGTTTTCTTCAGGCTTCACAAAAAGGTGGCCTGAGCCAAAGACTTTCCTTACATTTAGGGCAACAGAAAAATAGCTAAGCAAATGACCCAAAGCAGGGTTTCTCCACTGAGACTTTCCTGGTCACAATGATATCTGAGTTTTCTGACATGCTCCCCTTCCCTTCAGCTCTCCAGTACATGGCCATGTGACAGAGCTTGGAGGTGCCACATAGCTTGGACACAAAACTGTGAGCCTATTCTGGAGAGTGTCCAGAATTCAGGAAGAAAACAGGAACTTAGAAAGATAGTAGGTTTTGCCCATTGATAAGGCTAGCCGCAATCCATTCATAAATTGGCAGTATGAATGCTGGGAAGCTTTCTACTAGACAGAACACATCCATGATGCATTCTTTTTCTAATACCAAGACCATAAAAACAGAGTGGGATACACAGTAATAGAAACACTCACCTTGTCAGAGGACATACTAGATAAAGTCCTCTCCAAACCAAACAAGTCGCCTTTCCTACATATTCTCAAACTCACACCCACACTCAAAAAGGCACCACCTTCCCCAAAGTAGGTCTGTGACTATCCGGAGTGTCCTATGATGGGTGGGATATACTATATTTCCACGAAATGCACTGTGCCGTCTCAGTTCTGGTCTCCTTGGCCAACTCTGTGAAGTTGTCAGAAGTCACTGGTGATCCACTACCTGCTTTCTCAGGAAAGGCCCCTCTTCTTAGCTTTCCTGGCATTTGGCCATCCTCACATAACTAGGAACCAAGAAAGACTGACTCTGTCCTTGGTTTACCCAAACAAGTGAGACCACTGGAACTGGGACTGGAACTGGCTGTGGTCTCCTGGCTTCCTGAATCCCAAGTTTAGAGAGTTCCATTACCAAGGAAGTTATGTGAGGTAACTTCCTTCAGGAAGTGAATGAAGTCACTGCCTTGGCAAACACTTTGTCCTAACAGTTGCTTCCAAGGGTCCCATGAGATGGAGGGTGCACCTACTTCCTGTGACATTTTCACAAGTTAGAATGATATATCAACCATAGGAACCTGGGAACAGCTCTCCACACAGGCTTGGTTTGGTCCATCTTCTCTACATTAAGAAGAGAGAGGCTGATTCAGACACATCCCTTCACCCTGACCAGGTTGTTTACGATGGAAGTTGACTTTTCCTCCCTCAGATCCTTCATTGCTGCCTACATCTTCTCCATGGATTATTTCTGTATTGACCTTTGAGGTTCTCAGCAGGTGGAAGATCCCCTACACTCCTGATTGTAAGACCAACTCTGTCCCTGCTTTTCTGTAAAGTTAGATTGAGGGAACAGTGTATGGTTAGGGTAATAACAGCTTTGATTTGGGTTAGGAATCATTCTGCATGATGAATAATGGCAATGGGAACCTGTGATATTTACAAGAATATATAGGTGAAATATAAGTATGAATACAGAAGTCTAGGTAAGATTTGAAGCCCAGAAGAGCATTGGGTCCATGATTGGGATACTTAACTTTGAAATACCTTCTGCACAGATGTCTCAGATAAATCGATAAAAAATGGCATAGGACCTTGTAAATTGGATGATCAAATGTAGAAGAAAACATCCACTTAAAAAGGGTAGTTGGTAGGATTGGAAAGATAGTCAGTAGGTTTAGGAAGAAGAGTGAGTATAGGATTTGCTCCAAAAGTTCTTTAGCAATAGGGTTTCTGGTAGAGAATGAATGTAAATGTCAGCACATGTGATGAGTCAGTTACAATGATTAACTAGGGAAAATATATAGGGAAGCAGATATCAATAGAGACAGGAAGAAATCAAGCAAAGTATAAATTGAGTGATAGGATTAGACATTTTCAGCATGGTAGATGTTGAATATACAATCTTAGAAAGAAACAAATATTTAAAAACAGTAGGATTGACATTTGAGAGCATTAGGCAATCTGGACTTGGATGTTTTTAGTAATCCATGCTCACTTTCCATTTAGGCTTTGGTACAATCATAAGTGTGAACTTTGCATTTTGTGTTCAGAATATTACTGTGATAAAGTGTATATGTAGATCAGGTGACATGAGTATTTCTTCCACCAATTATGTGGTCAATATTTTGAAGATGTATAAATTAGTATTGGGTGTACAAATAGGTCTACACTGTGTCTACAAATCTTGATAAAATGAATGAATAGACAATACTGTGAATAAATAATATAACTGGTTCCAACTTTAAATTATGGATTGAATTGATATCTTAAAATATACAGGAAATCTTATATTGATATACATACATTCATTACAACCATTTATAGATCTTATGGTAATATTAGGGTTATGATTTGTCATGAAGAGTGTGTGAGGTTTGCTTCAACATGATTATTGAAATCTAAAATGAAAAGTATTCTCATGAAAAGACCAGTCAAAAAACATGGAGGAATATATGTGTACTGAAGCAGGAAGTGATAGAAAGTGAAACAAATGCCTATAAATTTGCAAACTTGTGAATGAAATATTTATCCTATTATGTGCATAAACTGAAGAAATAGTCATGTAACATTGTTGAATAAAAATGAACGTCATAATACACATCATGTACCATAGTAATCTACTTGCATTGATGTTAAAGTGGGTCAGTTACTGTAGAAAAATTAGGACTTCTATGCACCATTCACTGAATTTAGATTTCAGTACTAGGAAACAATATGTATTTGAGGTGAATGAATATTTCTGAGAATAATTTTGTGAACATTTGATTATAAATCCACATACATGAATATGAATGCATTTAGGGATTGTATAATAAGACACATATATTTTATATTCTGAAAAATCTGGAGAGTGTGTGTGTATACACACACACACACACACACACACACGCACACGCACAGACATTAAAAGGTAGCAATATATATGCGAATCGAAATTTATCATGAAATATATATCATTCACAGATCCAAAAATATTCATTTTACTGAACATGGATTTATGTATTATCTTGTTCAACTAGGAAGCTCACCCATAGTTTTAATTTTCAGTTCCAACAACGTTCAGGAGGAGTGATCTCTTTTGACAATTTGTATCTGCCAAGTCTGCCACCTCACAAAAGTGTACATGTGTTACCAGGTAGTATTCTATATGTGCATACAAAAATACATGTGCTGAATAGGATACAGATAAAGGGCGACAGGAATTCACGTATTTGTTATCTTTAAAACACACGGAGAACTACTTCAATTTAATATTGACTTGATTTATAACACCTACCCTTTATCATACAAAAGGTAAGTCCAGCTATACACCATGCCTCCTCTGAACTGCTTGTATTTCTATTCTGTTTTGGTTATTTTGCTCCATCAATTTAGGATTGCCACAGTCTGGCTGGGCACAATTCAGGAGCCACTTGTCAAAAGCTAACTTTATTTTTAGAACCACACACGCCAAAAAATAGCTCCTCCGGAAAAACACTCAGAGCACAACTGCCACCACCGGCTTCCCACAAGCTCTCAACCTCCTCACTCCTCCTGCTCTTGAGGTCGATTGGCTGGGTTGTTTGAGCAGAGCCAAAAAAGTCCCCCAAGAAGCAGCTCCATAATTTGAAAGGGTGGGGAAACAGCCCAATGGGCATCACCGCAGAGGAGCCAATCAGCTAGATGTTGCTGGGGCCGCTGTGAGAAAAACCATCAGCTGGCAGTCTGAAAGTTTGCTTTGGCCCCTTGGGCTGTGGCTCTCAACATCTAACCCTCTCTGTTTAAACAACAAGCATGTGGCTTAGGGACCGTGCCTGCCTTAGGTTGTCCAATAGTACATATGGTCTTTACCCATTATCGAATGAGCTGACCTCAAGGTGTCAGCCTCCTGTCTTAGATTGGTACCATTGTAATTGGATCTTACCCATCACTGACTACAGGTCCAGTATACATCCACACCTGTGGAGAGGTCTTTGTACCAGGGGCGGGTGAGGTTCTTTGCCTCATCTCTGTTGGCACCCAAATTTTAGCTGAACGACCATGACAAGCAGAAGGGAGGAAGATACACCAAGGCAATTGATGGCTCTTTTTGAAAAAATTGTACCACCGATGACATCATCAGAGAAATACCCCAACACTACCACAAGTCGCTGCACCAACAGATAGTTCACAATGCATGCAGGTGAGTTCACAATGCATACAAGTGATACATAGTCCAGGCAAGTTCTGCAAGCAGTTCAGTGATGGCTATTGCAGAAGCTGTAGATTGGTTTTATCTTTGTCTTCACATGCACTGGGATGAAGTTAGAAATTCTGGCAACAATGCCTAAAGAAAGAATTATGTAACATTCCAAAAGGCACTAAAAGAAAACAATTTTCTTAACAATTTACATTGTCTCGAAGAGAATTATTAAATATAATGCAAAGAAAAGGTGGATCCAACATGGCGGCGGGCAGAGAGGCTGCGCTTTTAATGCACTCACAGTGATGGGGTCATAAAGTTGCAAGGATAACTCTTGGATTCTACCAACGGAGATTCTCCTAGCAAAATTCCACTGAAGGGAGACCGCCCGGGAGCTACTAGAATTTTTTTGAAGCGTCTGTGTGACCCGGACGAGCGGGACCCTGCCACTAGACGCGGAGTTCGAGATTCACCAGCCACAGTCCGCGCACCGTGGGCACAGCTGCAGATCCATCCACCCGCCCGCAGCCAAAGTGACTGGGTCCTGCTAGACGCTGAGACACAGCTTGGCAGGAAGAAGTCTTTAGCCAAGCCTCCACGCGCCAGGAGCTGAGGCGAACCGGGCCGGGCCAGTCCCACCCCTCCCCTCGGTCAATCCGGCAAGAAGCCTGGGGCCCGCCATAGCAGAGAGTTGACGTCATCGGAGTTCTGCTGGCGAAATTCCTTCCCAGCAGAATCCACTTTAGCAGGTGTGTGACTCCCCATACTGATACAAGCAGCCAGGAAACTTCATTGACTTCTCAGGGGTCATGTCCGTAGGGAAGCAGAGGGGAGCCCAGACCCCAAGGCCCCCATATCACCAGCGGTGACCCCTAAGGTCTTAGCCGCCAGTTTACCACAGCACTGGGGCTTAAAAGGGACACTCGGTGGGGCTGCAAGTGTAACTAGATCTCTGGAGAATCACTTCTGGGAAACAGGACCTGGCTGGCAGGCTGACAGGAGGAAGGGGGTTAAGAGCAGGAGAAGTGAAATGGCTCTGGACTGACAAGTCTGAGAAACCCCCAGAAGACACAGTACAGGGATAGCTCTTGGCAGGTAGAGAGCAGACACTCCGCTTGGAAGGCACAGCTCTGCCTACTGGAAGAGAAGAAGGTGGATCTCTAAGACTTTAATTTTTTTTGTTGTTGTTGTTGTTGCTGTTGTTGATATTTTTTTCTCTCCTTCTTCTCTCCCTGTTCCTTTCCCCCCTTTTCCTTCTCTCTTTCTATCCCATTTCAAGTTTTATTGTTCTTTTCATTCCCCTCTAATCTATCTCTCCCTCTATCATTTTTTCTTTTTAAGAGCACCTTCATTCTCCTACCGCCCAACTCTCATCCCAAGCATTACATCTTCCATTGTGTGTAATTGTCTAAATGCAAATAGGTGAATGTCTTGAGGCTGTCTATAAGACTCCTAAATACCTAGCTACTACCAACACCCTGATCCAATTGCCTGGTAGTATCCACATTCAGTGGAGCAATCTTCTAAAGTAGCCAAGTCATACTAACCATTGTACCACCAGAGCACCCAACCTAAACATATAGTCCTAAGAACAAACAGCAAATCATTATATGCATACAGAACCTAGAAGCCTTATATGAATTGAATGAATCAGCTTTAAAGTACAACAAAGCCCCAAATTTCTAGGCATAATCTCCCACCACAAAAGAGAGACAACAGAGATATACAAAGCCAAAACAAATGTATAGGAGAAAGCAGTTACAAAGCAGTCAAACAGAGCTGGAAAGCAACGTGAACAATATGAAAAAACAAGGGAAAAAAGGGTTACGAACAATGCAGTACAATCTAAATATACAGGAGGACCTAGAAGAATCAGAAATATGGACAGGGAAAGAAATCAAGGCATTCCTAATTCAGATGGAACGGAATATTAGAGAAGACATGAGACAGCAAATCCAAGCATTGAAAGTATATTTTGAAGAGGAACTAACCACACAAATTAAATCCACAAAGAATGAGCTTTATCAGGAGATAGAGGTGTTAAAAATAATCAAGTTGTAATCATAGAAATGCAAGAAACCGTAAATCAGATTAAAAGTGCTAATGAGAATATTACAAACAGACTAGATCAAGTAGAAGTCAGAACATCAGATAATGAAGACAAAGTATATAAACTTGAAAAGAATATAGTCAACACAGAAAAGATGCTGAAATCAAACATATAACACAAAACACAAGTGTGCACACATAATATAATACATACAACACATGACATAATATTAAAGGCCTTATGACTTTTTACAGGTGAAATCTCCATTGCAATGTCTAAAAACTCTATTGTCCAAAAATAGAACTGATCAGCAAAACATTAACCTAGGTCTGTATGAGCTAAAAAAAAAACAAAATAAAACTTCATGATATGAGAAAGGGCAATAATAAAATAGATGTTGAAAAAAACATTCTGGTTCTGTCACAGATGTAAGAACAGCCAAACTGGAGTTCTGGATATCAGCTCTTATTGATTTGAGCCAAATCATCTTATTTTTGGTCTGTAGAAATCTCTTTAGTTAATCTCTCTGGAATCCAAATTGGCTACTCTTCTCCCTGTAGAAACACAAAAACAGACCCCGGACTCCAGACAATTCTGGGTCAGGACCTTTCCATTGTTCTGTTAGAATATCCTTCCAAAGTACCTTGGGCTTATGTACATTATTTGGACATATATGCCTTTCTGCAGCACTAAGCCCTGATGAACCCAAATTTAAAAAGTTTAGAGTAAAAGGGTTATTTTAAGTTTATCTTTGGGGAATATATACCCCTCCCCAATTCCTTCTTTTTGCTTTAATATGTATGTTTTAATAGTTTGATGTGATCTTTCAACTATGCCTTGTCCCTGTGGATTGTATGGGATTCCTGTTATATGAGTAATGCCAAATGATGAGCAAAATTGTTTAAAAGAGGTAGAAATATAACCAGGGGCATTATCTGTTTTTAACTCTTTTGGAACGCCCACAGTGGCAAAATTTTGTAAGCAATGAGCTATAACATCTTTAGTTTTTTTCTCCAGCAAGAAGGGAGACCATCAAAAATCCAGAAGAAGTATCAACTGTAACATGCAAATATTTTAATTTTCCAAATTCTGGCAAGTTTGTGACGTTCATCTGCCAAATATGGTTAGGTATCAATCCTCTAGGATTGACTCCAAGATTAACTTGTGGTAAAAAGGTCACACAATTTTGACATTGTTTTATTATTTGTCTAGCTTGTTCCTTAGTTATTTTGAAATGCTTTTGTAAAGTATTAGCATTGACATGGAACTTTTTATAAAAATTTATAGCTTCTTCTAGTGTAGAGAAAATATGTATGTATGTCATGTGTTGTTTTATCTACTAAATAATTGCCCAAACTAAGGGCTCCAGGCATTCCTGTATGTGTCCTGAAATGTCCTATAAAGAATGGATCTTTCCTGTCCCAGATTAGACTTTGTATAGTGGAAAGCAAAGAGAAAAGAGTAGAGGAAGGGGAAATCCTTCCACCATCTTCAAGTGATACTATAGCAATAACTATATACTGATTATCGGAAAATAAATTAATTACAGATGCTTTAAGCATAACAAAAGCTTGTAATACTGCATTAAGCTCTACATTTTGAGCTAATTGTTTTAGTACTAAAAATGTAAAAGTTTGATCAGGTGTAACTATTACTGCTGTACCATTATTTGACCCATCAGTGAATATATTTGTAGCATTTATAATAGGTGTTTTTCTTCTCATTTTTGGAAAAATTACATGATGTGATGACCAAAAAGACAATAAAGGATTAGATGGTAAGTGGTTATCAAATGAAACATTAGATTTGCACATGATTATTGCCCAAGTATTTAACTAATTATCTAACTCATCAATTTGATTCATAGTATATGGAGTAATAATTTTATTGGAAGACATTCCAATCAGTCCCTTTGCTGCTTTTATTCCTTTGAGTATTAATTGTCCTAAAGCCTCAGTATACCTAGTAAAAATAGTGTTAGGAGAACAAGAAAAATGTATTCATAATAATGGACCTTCTTGCCAAAAATAATTCTGTAGGAATATTTTTTTGGTGGTAGTACAATAAATAATAAAGGCATTCTTAAATCAATTCTATCCAAATGAATATTTTCCATACATTTTTCAATGATTTTTAATGCCTTTCTTGCTTCAGGTGTTAACATTCGGGGTGCATTTGGATCTGATAGACCTTTTAGGATATCAAATAAAGGTTCAAACTCTCCTGTTGGTATACCTAGATAAGGCCTTATCCAATTTATGTCTCCTAATAACTTTTGAAAGTCATTAAGTGATTTGAGTTGATCTATTCGTATTTGAATTTTTGGTGGATGGACCATGATTGAGGATAAAAGAACTTCTAAATAATTAATTGAAAAATTTAATTGTACTTTATCTATTGCTATCTCTAGTTTATAATTTTTTAATAAGTTTGTAAGTGTGGCATAACATTCTAGCAATGCGTTTTTAGCTTTCTGTGCTAATAATACACCATCCATATAGTGAAATATTTGTAGTTCAGGATTTTGATTTCTAAGTGGCTGGATTAATTTGTTAACATAAATTTGACACATAGTTGGACTGTTAGCCATCCCTTGAGGGAGTACTTTCCATTTGGATCTCTGATCAGGACCTTCATGATTCAGTGCAGGGATAGTAAATGCAAACCATGGACTATCCTCAGGATGAATTGCAATTGAATAAAAACAATCTTTAATATCTATAATTAAAACATACCAGGTTTTTGGCAAAGCAGAACATTGAGGAATTCCCAAATGAGCAGGTCGCATAATAACCGTCTCATTATTAATGGCTCTTAAATCTTGCAATAATCTCCATTTACCAGATTTCTTTTTGATGACAAAAATGGCAGTATTATGGGGAGATACAGACGGTTGTATATGTCCTTCCGCTAATTGTTGTTTTACCAGGTCATGGGTTGCTTGTACCTTTTCTTTAGTCAGGGGCCACTGAGGAACCCATACTGGTATTTCTGATTTCCAAGTAGTTTTTATTGTCTTAGTGGCCCTTTCTTAAAATCCAACCCATGTCTGTCTGTTCTTTGATCTATTTGTATTGGGGCTGCTATACCTTGTTCTTGTTTTTCTAATCTTTTTCCTTTCCTAAAACCTTGTCTAACCATAATTGTGGGTACATTTTGATTGATGTTATTTGTTAATGTCAAACCTAATCGATCTAGGACATCTCATCCCCATAAATTTATGGGAAGATGATCCATACATATGGCTGTTTAGTTCCTTCACATCCTTCAGGATCCTTCCAATCTAATACCATTGCTCTTCTATGGGGATTAGTCACCAATCCTAGGCCTTGAAGCATTTGAGTGTATTGTTGTAATTGCCAATGTTTTGACGAGAGATGATGCTAAGTTCTTGATGAGAGATGATGCTAAGTTCTGCATCTGTATCCAATAGCCCATTAAATTCATGTCCTTGAATATTTAGTTTTAGCATGGGGCGAGAATCTAAATTTAAAGAAGCATAGCCCAATCTACACGTGTGGAGCCTAATCCCTTGGAACCTCTTTCTACAGCATGACTGAAAAATTTATCATGTAGGCTTGGTATTATTAGTAACTGTGCTATTCTGTCTCTTGGTGAAATTACAGATATACCCTTTGGAGAACTGGCTATAATTTTTAATTCACCTTCTATGGTCTACAAGCACGGACACAGAGAGATACACAGACATAGAAACAGTTGCCTTGCCAAAGGACTTACTAGACACAGTTCACCCCAAACCAAACATTCTGCTTTTCCTACCTATTGTCAGAACATGATACAAAACCACAAACTCACACCCATACCCACAAGTCACCTCCTTCCCCAAAGTAGGTCTGTGACTATCCAGAGTTTCCTCTGACTGGTGCGCCATAATATTTTCCCACGAAATGGCCGGTACTGTCTCAGATCTGGTCTCCTTGGCCAACTCTGTGAAGTTTTCAGGAGCCAGCTATTTCCTGCTTTCTCAGGAAAGGCTCCACTTCAGAGCTCTCCTGGCATTTGGCCATCCTCACATCAGTATGTACCAAGAAAGACTGACACTGTCCTTAGTAAATCCAAACAATGAGCCCACTGGGACTGAGACTGGGACTGGCTCTGTGTCCCGGGCTTCCAGTTCAGAGAGTTCCATCACCAAGTAAGTGAGGTAGGTCACTGCTGGCTTGTGGGAAGCCGGTGATGGCAGTTGGGTTCTGAAGGTTTTCCTCAGGAGCTGTTTTGTTTGGCATGTGTGGTTCTTAAAATAAAGTTCATTTCTTTTGTCAAGTGGCTCCTGAATTTTGCCCAGCCAGACTGTGGCATTTGGAGGGCCACAAGGGGAATGAGTGAGGGTAAGTGATAAGGTAAACTGCTCACCTCTGAAGGCAGGGCGAGAGGATGGGAAGCCATCTTAAAATTCCTCTTTTGTTTTGCTTCACTTTTGTTTTAAGTTGCCTGTCCCTGGAGATGGGTAAGATGGAAGAAAAACCACTCACATCTGAGGAACTGATTGAGAGAAAAAAGAGATGGACATTTCAGGAGGATAGAAAAGCTATTATAAGATTTTCTGTTGTTCCACTTTTGTTTCATTCTGGTTCAGTTTTGTTTGGCGATATCTTCTTGGGTTGTATTATAGTTATAGTAGAAATATTCAAGTAAAAGAGAAGGTCTCTCAAGCTAGTCAGACAGAGATAAAAATTCAATTAAAAGAGAAGGTCTCTCTAGCTAGTTAGACAGAGGAAAAAAACAGGTGATTGATCCTGATAATGTGTCTGAATCAGCCTCTTGGACCTGTGTGAGGCTGTGGCTTAGATTCTCATCACCTGATGGATCATTCCGTGTGTGAGTCCATACCCAAAATGGCCAAATGAGCAGTCCCTGTGGATGAAGTCTCTTGCCTTCCTCTGTAAGGCTACTGACCTCCATCAAGTGAGAATATGCATCCTTTGTGTCAAATGAGTTCTTCAAAGCCCTGGAGAGTCTAGCACATAGGTTCTTTGGTTTTCTCATGACTCCAATTCACATAAAAATATCTATACCTGACAGTCAGTAGGCCTCAAATTGGAGAAGCAGAGGTGTATTAAGGGCAGGCCTATTTGATCACACCTGGTTCACAGGAAGGGTGCCCAGGCCACCATGACTTTAGGCAATGAGGGGCAAGAGAGCTTATTTTGGACACTGTCTTGGACTTCGCCACTCATGTAAACCTCCAGACAGAACTTAGTATGAGAGTGTATATATGGAAGAAGATGAGGACCATGTGGGAGTGTTTTGGTTTTAATTGTGGTCATTTGTGTGGTAGTTGGAAGATATGACTGGGTACACCTGGGCTGAACTCTGGTGTGATTCCCCTTAAAGACTGAGTTCTGGAACTGACTTAGAGAAGTGTTATCATGAAATATGTTGGGATTTCAGTTGGTCACGCATGAGAGTCGCCCTTGGAAACCGAGATCTAGGCCCAGGTTTGCTTTCCACAGAGCACTGGGAATCTCAGCCAGGATATCACATGGTTTTATTCTGAAAGACATGGCAGCCATATTTGAGAGTCAAAACACAAATGGACCTCACATTGTAGACAGCAATAGCCCTGGCTTCCTGTGAAATTTTGGCCACTCTTTGGAAGCCTTGCCTGTGAGATTTCTCCAGAGCTTTCATTGAAATGAGCTTCCTCACCATTTAATTGTTCCTGAATGAAGTTAAACACACAGTGCCTCCAACATCATTCTTGAAAAATGGCTAGATAAATACCATGAAATTTTTGAAATTCCCATGACCATGAAAATGGTGTAGAACAGAGATGCCAGTAAGCTGGAGCCTGATGTGAAGTGGGCCTAGAAAAGTCGTGTGCAGGTGTGTGATAAAATATCTGTGGTGGGGCCATGTGTATCTGCCATTGGCTTCCAAATGGCTTGTGACTGACATGGTGCACCCAGCAGACCCTTCTATGTAAAGGCATCTTGTTATATGGAGAATTTTCAGGGCAATGTTCAGAATCAGATTGGTATTGTCAAGGATGGGATTGAAGCCTGGTTGGTGCATTATCCTGCAGACCCTGACACACCACACGTGACAGAACTCCCTTTAGCACTGTGTCCCAGTTGAACTCCTTGTATTTTGTGAAGCAAATACCAAACTCACATTGCAGCAGCAAGAAACACATCGACAAGTGGAGGATTGCCGGATGGCTTTACAGTCCACACGGAAAGATTTTCCCCCCAGTGGCCACAGTTTACCTACAAAGAGAGAATTCAGCACTGCTGCCTCATGTTCATTAGAAAATAAGAAACCATGTCCTCCAGGTCACTTAGATACATACCTAGCTTTGATGGTCTCTCTACAAAAAAAGCTAAAACTCCTGACAACAACAAATATTTCAAGTGCCCAAACTCAGAGGCAGTTTCACCAGAAGTCTTTAGTCCAGCAGAGCTCCTTTTTTGTGGAGTATTTACCTGTCCCTTACTTTTGGAAACTCCTCTGCCACCTTCAAGGTTGTGAACTCTTGAGCATATTACATTCCAGATATGTATTCACAGATTTTCTAACTCTTCCACTCTAATTGTGTTTTACTTGGGGTGAAGGTAAAGTCAAGGCATTGTTCTGGATTAGAGTGCGAAGATTTTTGTGAAGCACATATTTACATACACATTGGATTCATTTTCCTATTTTCCATTCAAAATGCTGAATGCCTGACAC
Source organism: Callospermophilus lateralis (assembly GCF_048772815.1). NCBI lineage: Eukaryota > Metazoa > Chordata > Mammalia > Rodentia > Sciuridae > Callospermophilus > Callospermophilus lateralis. The sequence continues at coordinate 26,759 of NW_027513028.1, forward strand.
TAACCCATACCCTACTAGACTCTGACTACTAATTCTAATATGATGGAGAAAAATAACCCAAACCGAATAGAAATACAAGCAGTTTAGACGAGGCATAGTGTATTGCTGGAATTGCCTTTTGCATTATACAGGGTAGGACTTATAAATCTAGTCAATATTTTGTTGAAATAGTTCTCCATGTGTTTTTAAAGTTAACAAATAGATGAATTCCTTTCTGCATTTCTCTGTAGCCAATTCAGCACATGTAATTTCATATGCACATATTGAATCGTACCTGTTATCACATGTACATTCTTGTGAGGTGGCTGACTTTGCAGATACAAATTGGGAGAAGAGATCACTCCACCTAAACACATTTGGAACTGAAAATTCAACCTATGGGTGAGCTTCATAGATGAACAACATGATAAATAAAATCATGTTCAGTATAATGAATATTTTTGGATCAGTGGATGATATACATTTCATGATGAATTTCGATTTCCATATATATTGCTACTTTTTAATGTCTGTGTGTGTGTGTGTGTGTGTGTGTGTATACACTCTCCAAGTTTTTCATAATATTAAATATATGGGTCTTAATGTACACTCCCTAAATTCATTCGTATTCATGTATGTGGATTTATAATCAAATATTCAAGAGATTATTCTCAGAAATATTCATCCACCTAAAATACATATTTGTTTCCTAGAACTAAAAACTAACTTCTGTGAATGGTGCATACGAATCCTAATATTTCTACAGTAACTGACCCAGTTTAACACCAATGCAAGTAGATATTTATGGAACGTGATGTGTATTTTGATGTTCATTTTTAGTCAACACTTGTACATTACTATTTCTTCAGTTTATGCACATCATAAGATATATATTTCATACACAAGTTAGCAAATTTATAGGCATTTGTTTCACTTTCAATAACTTCATTCTTCAGAACACATGTATTCCTCCATGTTTTTTGACAAGACTTTTCATGAGACTTCTTTCTAAACACATTATATTCGATTTCCATAATCACTTTTGAAGCAAAACTCACACACTCTTCATGATGAAATATCACCCTAATATTACCATTAGAAGTATAACTGGTTGGAATGAATGATTTAATATCAATATAAGATTTTCTGTATATTTTCAGATATCAACTCAGTCCATTATTTAAAGCGGACCAATTATATTATTTATTCACAGTATGGTCTATTCTTGCATTATCTCTATATTCTTAGACAGATACTACACCACATTCTACCCCCAATACTCATTTATACGTCTTCAAAATATTGTTCCCAGAAATGGTGGAAGAAATACTCATGTCACCTGATCTACATATACATTTTATCACAGTAATATTCTGGAAAATAAAGCAAAGGTCACACTTATGATTGTACCAAAGCCTAAATTTAAAGTGAGCATGGATTTCTAAAAACATCCATGTCCAGGTTGCCTAATTCTCTCAAATGTCAATCCAATTGTTGACTACATACTTGTTTCTTTCTAAGATTATATATTCAAACTCAACCCTGTTGAAAATGTCTAATCCTATCACTCACTTTAAACTTTGCCTGATATCCTAATGTCTCTATTGATATAGGCTTTCCTTCATAATTTCCCAGTTCATCATTTTGACTGTTCATTTGTGCTGACATTTACATTCACTCTCTACCTGAAACCCAATTGCTAAATAACTTTTGGTCCAAATCCTATACTCACTCTTCTTTCTGAATCTACCGACTATCTCCCAAATCCTACTGACTATCCTTTTTTGAATGGATGTTCTCTTCGACATTCAATCATTCAAGGTACAAGGTCCGATGCCATTGTGTATTGATTTATCTGAGACATCTGTGCAGGACATAATTCAAAGCTAAGTCTCCCAATCAAGGGCCCAATCCCTTTCTGGGCTTCAAATATTACTTAGATTTCTGTTTTCATACATATATTTCACCTCTATATTTTTATAAATATTGCAGATTTCCAATACCATTATTCATCCAGCAAAATGATTCCTAACCAAAATCGAACAAGTAATTAACCCAAACCATATACTATTCCCTCATTCTAACTTTATAAAAGAGCAGGGAAAGTCTTGGTCTTACAATATAGGAATGTAGGGGATATATCACCTGCTGAAAACCTCAAAGGTCCATGCAGAAATAATCCCTGGAGAAGATGTAGGCAGCTATTAAGGACCTGAGAGAGCAAAAGTCATCTTCCATGGAAAACAACCCTGTCTGGAGAGGGGTTGTTTCTGACTCAGTGTCTCTGTTCCTAATGTACAGAAGATGGACCAATCCAGGCCTGTGTGGAGAGCTGTTCAGGGGTGCCTATGGGTGATATACTATTCTAACTGGTGAGAGTGTCACGGGAAATAGGGACAGCATCTATCTCATGGGACCCTTGAAAGCAACTGTTAGGAAAAAGTGGTTGCAAAGGCAGTGACCTCATTCAGTTCCTGAAGGAAGTGACCTCATCTCTATTCCTTGGTGATGAAACTCTCTGAACTTGTGATCCAGGAATCCAGGCACCCAGAGCCAGTCCTAGTCCCAGTCCCAGTGGGCTCACTTGTTTGGATATTCCAAGGACAGAGTCAGTCTTTCTTGGTATCTATTGATGTGAAGATGGCCAAATGCCAGGAAAGCTTTGAAGACTGGCCTTTCCAGAGAAAGCAAGTAGTGGCTTACCACGGGCTCCTGACAATTTCACAGAGTTGGCCAAAGAGACCAGATCTGAGACAGGACAGGCCATTTTGGAGGTACATAGTAAGGCTCACCAGTGAGAGTACACTCCGAATAGTCACAGACCTACTTGGGGGAAGGCGATGCCTTTGTGGTTTTTGTTGTGTGTTTGTGGTTTTATCTCATGTTCTGAGAAAAGGTAAGAAAGGTGGTTTGTTTGGTTTGGAGTGAACCGTTTCTAGTAAGTGATTGGACAAGGCAAGTGTTTCCATGTCTGTGTATCCCAATGTGTCTGTTGTTGCAGACATTAGAAAAGAGAATGCATCAATGTATGGGTCCTGTCTAGTAGAAAGCTTCCCAGCATCAATCCTGCCCAATTAATGAATGGACTTTGGCTTGCATTATCGAAGGGCAACACCTACAAACTTCCTTAGTTCCTGTTTTCTTCCTGAATTCTGGCTACACTCAAGAATAGGCTCATGGTTTTGTGTTCAAGATATTTACCACCTCCAAGCTCTGTGATATGGCCATGTACTGGATAGCTGAAGGGAATGGCGAGCATCTCAGAAAACTCAGATATCAGTGTGACCAGTAAAGTCTCAGTGGAGAAACCCTGCTATGGGCCTTTTGCTTACCTATTGTTCTTTTGCCCTGAATGTCAGGAAGGGCTTTGCCTCACGCCACACATTTGTGAAGCCTGAAGAAACCAATTTTCAAATGGAAATGAGTGGGCATCACCTGTGGCTCTTTGCTTAACTGCTTTGGAAAGGGATGTGTCTTAATCAGTCTCTTGGCCCTGTGTGAGGCTGTGGCTTAGATTACCAACACCTGGTGGATGTAAAGAAAGATCCCATGTGTGCATACAAAATCAAAATGGCAAAAATTGCAGTCATTGTAGATGAAGTCTCTCGCCTTTCTCTGTAAGGTTCCTGACCTCCATCAAGTGGGAATAGGGATCCTTTGGGTCAAATGAATTCTTCAAAACCATGCAGAGGCTAGTCCATAGGTGCTTCGGTTTTTTCTTGACTCCATTTCACATAAAGAATCTAAATGCCAAAGTCAGAATGCCTCCAATTGGAGAAGTGGAAAAGTATTAATGGCAGACCTGTTTGATCACTCCTGGTTCACAAGAAGGGTGTCCAGGCCACCGTGACTTTAGTCACACACACACACACACACACACACACACACACACATATATATATATATATATATATATATATATATATATATATTCTCCAGATTTTTCAAAATATGAAATATGTGTCTTATTTTACACTCACCAAATTCATTCATATTCATATACGTAAATTTATAATCAACTTTCCAAAGATTATTCTTAGAAATATTCATTCACCTGAAAAACATATTTCTTTCCTATACTGAAAAGTAAATTCAGTGAATGATGCACACAAATCCTAATATTTCTACAGTACCTGACCCAGTTTAACATCAATGCAAGTAGATTCCAATCGGACATGATGTGTATTTTGACGTTCATTTTTATTCAACACTGGTAGATTACTATTTCTTCAATTAATGCACATCATAGGATATATATTTCATCCACAAGTTAGAAAATTTATAGGCATTTGTTTCACTATCAATCACTTCCTGCTTCAGAGCACATGCATTCCTCCATGTTTCTTGACTGGTCTTTTCATGAGAAAAGGGATGGACAAGGCAAGGTAAGGCAACTAAGATAGCACCGAAGACACGGAAACAGTCCTATTTGGTTACAACCGGATTTAGAGGGCATTGCTTCTGTTGTAATCATTTAATCCCCTGCACCCCAAGTTTAAATTGTTTCAGAATTTTGTACCCAACATGTAAGGGAGGGGCTCAGAAGTTCACAGTCTGCAGAAGTTCATAAAAAGCAGTTTTTGTTTCTGTTGTTTTTTCTCAGATCTGGGCAAGTTAACATTTTAAGGACACCGAGAATGGGGCAGAGCTATTTTCTTCTCTTTTTTTTTTCTCTCTGCCAGCTGTTACCATGAAGCCCAGTTGGTAACTTCTTTATCTTAGAAATGTAGCCATCTCTGTGAAGCCCCAGCTCAAGCTCAGAGGCCTTGTTTACATATTGCCAGCATTGTGACTGACTCTTTCCAAACACATTATTTTTGATTTCCATAATTACTTTTGTAGCAAAACTAACATATCTTCATGATAAACCATAACCCTAATATTAATATTAGATGTATCATTGGTTGGAATGAATGATTGTATATCAATATAAGATTTCTTATATATTTTCAGATATCTATTCAATCTGTTATTTAATGTGGAACCAGTTATATTATTTATTCACTTATGGTCTATTCATGCATTATCTCTATATTCAATGACACAGTGTACACCTTTTTGTACCCCCAATACCCATTTATATGTCTTCAAAATATTGCTCCCAGAAATAGTGGAAGAAACACTCATGTCACCACATCTACATATACATTTTATCACAGTAGTATTCTGGAGACAAATGTAAAGGTCACACTTGTGATTGTACCAAAGCCTAAATGGAAAGTGAGCATGGATTACAAAAAACATCCATGTCAAAGTTGCCTAATGCTCTCAAATGTCAATCCTATTGGTGACTACATTTTGTTTCTTCTTAAGATTATATATTCTAACTCAATTCTGTTGAAAATGTCTAATTGTATCACTCACTTTATACTTTGCCTGATTTTGTAATGTCTTTATTGATATCTGCTTTCCTACATATTTTCCCCACTTCATTATTGTGACTGTTCACATGTGCTGACATTTACATTCACTCTCTAACCGAATCCCTATTGCTAAAGATATTGTTTTCCAAATTCTATACTCACTCTTCTTCCTAAACCTACCGACTATCTTCTTAATCTTACCGACTATCCCTTTATGACTGGATTTTCTCTTCTACATTCAAACATCCAAGTAATGTTCCTGCAAGCGTTGGAGGAAGAGATCACCAAGAGAGTGTCTCATGCAACAGCAAGGGGTTAATTGGGGGTACAGCAAGCTGGGGCTCAGAGCTCACATGAATAGAGCAGAGAGCCCTGAGAACAGCTTAAGCAGAGCTTATATACTTTCCTTGGAGAGGGCAGGGACGGAAATTTATTGATGGGTCAGAGCGAGTGGGCAGCTAGTGTGAAACTGGGTGAGGGAATACATTCTGCAATTTGGCAGTTGGGGACAGCACAATCTGGGAACAAGATTACAAACAGTTCTCAAGATTTCAACAGCGTTTTGTTAAGCATACAGAAAAACAGGAAGTTACAAGTACCTTTTTTATTAACCTTTCATTCCGCACATCTTCTTCTTGCTACTTTTAATCATAAAAGTGATTATTGGGGCGTGTCACATTCTATGTCTGCTAGTGGGGTATTACCATAAGTTTAACTTGTCCAATTTGAGCTTGGAGTAAAGAAATTACATGGTTGAGCAAACAGGGTTTTATAGTTAGAAATAATATGAGGATTATTATTGGACAGGCCAGGGTTGATAAAAGCGTAGATAACCAGGGGGACTGTGTGAACCAAGACTCAAACCACCCTTTTTGGGCCTCTCTCTCTCATTGACGCTTTTCAAGGCATCCTTTTATTTTACTCATAGGTTTTTTTTACAACCTCAGTATGGTCGGCATCAGAACAACATTCTTATATCAATGCAGCACAAAGGCCCCCTTCTCTCATGAAGAGGAGGTCCAACCCTCAACTGGTGTGTAAAACAAATTCAGATACAGATGTTAAAGATTCCTGCAAAGCTGTGATGGAGGTTTCTATTATCTTTAAGTTTTGGTCTCTTGTTGCTTCTATTTGGGTCATTTGTTGTGTACCATGGAGCAGGGCAGTGGTTCCTGTAATTACCCCTGCCGCAACTCCAATTCCTAATATGATGGCTAAAGTGAGGGATATATGTTCCCAGTGGAACCGGGTTGTATGCCCCCCTGTTTGAACTTCAAATGAACCTGGGTCATTATAGAGCAATCTGGGACACATCTTCACCATTACACAATTAATCAAATCTGTTGACCATTTCATAAAAACATAAACAATGTTTAAGTATATAGAATTATACTGTTGTAGGGACGGACAAGGCACGGCACTTAAGATACACCAAAGACAGGGAAACAGTCCTATTTGGTTGCAACCGGATTCAGAGGGCATTGCTTCTGTTGTAATCAATTAACTCCCTGAACCCCAAGTTTAGGTAGTTTCAGAATTTTGTACCCAACATGAAAGAGAAGAGACTCAGAAGTTCACAGTCTGCAGAAATTCAAAAAAAGAAGCTTTTTTTTTCTGTTTTCTCCTCTATTGTGGTCAAGTTAACTTTTCAAGGACACCTGGGAGGCAGAGAGCTTTTTTTTTTCCTTTTCTTTTATCCCCCTGCCAACTGTTACCATGGAGCCCAGTTTGTAACTTTTTATCTTAGAAATGTAGCCATCTCTGTGAAGCCCCAGCTCAAGGCCAGAGGACTTTTTCACACATTCTGTGAAAAACTATTAAGGGGTTGTCTAGCTTAGGAGTGCTGATTTTTCCAGTCAGTAGCCAAGTAGAACAGGGCAACAGAAAAAGAGGAAGTTAATCTACACTGAACTCATTTATAGAGACTCTTTTGCTGAAAGTCCTAAAGTCAGCCATGGTGAAGACTTCTGGAGAAGTTCAGTGAAGATTTTTCTGTGGGCCTGGTACAGAGGGGGAAGACGGGGAAGGCAGGGGGTGAGAGCAGCTCCATGGATCTGAGAATAAGGAAGGAGAAATGTAAAAGAATAATGGGAAAGGGTTTTGGGATTTTCCTAGCAACATAAATTGAGCAGTAGAACCGGTAGAGCAGAAAGGAAGACAGGAGTGAGTATCCCAAAAAGCCTGTGAGGGACTTTAAATTCTTAGTAACCTGTTTTCAGTGATGACAAAGCAACTTTAAAGGCCATTTTCATTACATCTTCGATAGGGGTCTGAGGGTTCTCCTAAGCTGGTTTGAGCTTTGGGTTAGGTGGTAAGAGGATCTGGTGGGACCCGGTGTGGGCATTGACAGGAAAAGAGAGAAGTGAGTGGGTGGATGGGTACCTCAGTACCTGCTACCTCAGCAAGGGGGCAATGCTCTGAGAACCGTCAGAGGTTTCGGTTTTTGATCTAGTAATTGGAGAAGAGAAATCAGGTTTTCTGAGGTGGGACTGAGAGCAGAGAGTATGGAGCAGAAGGCTGAGTTTGAGGAACTATTGGAGAAGCATAGTTCAGGATGTGAGCGAAAGAGGAAAAAGGCCTTCACATAGGGGAATTTCCTTTCACCCTTTTGAGCACTTGCAGAAGTTAAAAAGGTCACACAGAATTTGAGGATCTAGAGACTCCTCTGGGGGCCATCAGTTTGGGTTGTCTAAGTGGTAATATGGCCAATGCTGTGTACTGAATTTGATGAGGATTTTGGGTTCCACCAGGTAGCCCCTGTATGCTCAAATCCCCATGACTTACAGAAGAAGTCAGCTTTTGCCCCACACAGCCATGGCGGTTTGTGGCTTTGATAGTCTGCCGGGCAAACATACTAATATAGGCTAGCCAACCTGCATCTGGCTTGCCTGTCCCTACAACCATAATGTTTGTTTCCATTATCTATGGTACGGAAAGGATTTAATGGAATTTTAATGGGATCCTCTTCATCAGGGATATTCTAATAGGAAAGACTTATAGCCAGCTGACAAATGTCTGGGTGGAGAGATGGCCACCAGGTCCCTAAGGGGGCTGTATGCAAGATAGACCATACTTCTTGTCTAGTAGGATTTGTGATCAGCCATCGCTGCTGAAGGGGCTGATGAGCGTTAGGAGTACGGGTGGCCAAGGAGAGAGTCTATAGCCTTACCCACGTGGCGAATATGCAATTTGAAAGGGTTAACAGTCTTTTCCAGTTTCCAGCCAGAGTCTGGACATGGCACAGGCTTGAGATGAGAGGCATGGATGCAGGAAGTGATTCCCTCTACTTTTACTGCTGTAGGTGCTATAAGTAGCACCTGGAATGTTCCTTTCCAGTGGGGTTCCAGGGATGACACCTGATGTCATCTTATTCAGAGGAAGTCTCTTTCTTGATATCAACGTGGATTCCCCTCGTCCCCAGGTTGGAAGCCAGTAGCCACCTGTTTCCACAGGTATAGCTGAGTTCTTAAAAGAGATTTAAGTCTGTCAAGCAAGGGTGTGTGGAAGGGATCCTTAGGTCTTAGAGTCGGGGTTAGGTCTCTTAGTGGAGGAGGGGCCCCATAGAGAATTTCATAGGGGGTGAGGTTACACAAAGAAACAAAGGGAGTATTTCTTGCATGAAACAGTGCATAAGGCAGGAGCATAGTCTAATCTTTTATGCCGGTCTCTAAGCTTAATTTCGTTAAGGTCTCTTTAATGGTTCTATTTATTTTTTTTATGTGTCCTGAGCTCTGGGGTCTATAAGCGCAATGTAAATTCCAATTAATCCCTAGGGTCCTGGCTAACCCCTGATTTTTCTGGCCCATGAAGGCTGTTCAATTATCAGACCATGTTACATTTGGCAGGACGTGTCTTTGATAAATATCTTTCAGGATCTTCTTGACCACAATTTGTGCCGGTTTTCTTTTCTTTCTTTTTTTCTTTTTTTTTTTTTTTTTTGGTGGGAAAGGCTTCAATCCATCCTGAAAATGTATCTACAAAGAATAGGCGATATTTAAGTCCATACCTTGCTGGCTTAATTGCAGTAACGTCCACTTCCCAGAATTGTCCTGGTCTGGTTCCTCATAGGTGCTTTCCTGCAGGAAGCTTGGAAGGGTAAGCATTAACCAATTGACAGAACTGACAGGCTTTTGTTACCCATTCAATTATTTCCTTTCACTGTGAGTGAGTTAGTCTAAAACTCTGTTCTTGATCCTACAGTAATGCCTGCAGTTTTTTTGAACCAAGTTGATTCAGTTGATGTACATTTTTAACGTAGTGTAGGGCTTTCTGAAATTGCAGCCTGGGCTCAGTGAAGTTGAGGAGTTCAGTGTTAGTGTTCTTAGATGTTATCAAAAGCTTGCTGGTGCTCAAGGGTCCATTGGAATTGGGCATTCTCATTTAACAGCTGGTATAAAGGAGGAGCCAAGAACACAAACCCAGGTCCATAACCTGCTAAAGCCAGCAGTCCCAAGAAACTCTCTATGTTGTCTCCTGTTAAACGGGGGTGGTATCTGCACAACGGTTTGTTTCCTGGGCTCAGTGAGCCATCATTTACCGTGCCTAAGGGAATACCCCAGGAAGATTACTTCTTGCAGGCAAATTTGGGCCTTTATGTCCGAAGCTCTCTACCCGAGTTGAGCAAGCTCAGATAATAGTGCTTGGGTCTCAGACTCACAGTTTTCTTTGGTGTTGGCTGCCAGTAGCTGGACATCCACATATTGAAGCAGAATGACTTCGGGGTGCGTAGTTCTGAAGTTGTTGAGATGTCTGTGAAGGGCTTCATCAAAGAGAGTGGGGGAGTTTTTGAACCCCTGTGGGAGTCTAGTACAAGTTAGTTGACAAGACGTTCCGGTTTCTGGGTCTATCTACTCGAAAGCAAACAGCAACTGATTATCTTTATGCAGAGGCAAGCAAAAGAAAGCATCTTTTAAGTACAGAACAGTATACCATTTTCACTCGGCCACAGCAAAGAGGTTATTGGGGGTCCGGCATGCTGGGGCTCAGAGCTCACTTGAATAGAGCAGAGAGCCCTGAGAACAGCTTTAACAGAGCTTATATACTTTTCTTGGAGAGGGCAGAAAGGAAAATTTATTGATGGGTCAGGGCGAGTGTGCGGTTTGCGTGCACCCGGGTGAGGGTGTATATTCTGCAGTTTGGCAGTTGGGGACAGCACATTCTGGGAACAAAATTAGCAAACAGTTCTCAAGATTTCAACAGCGGTTTGTTAAGCATACAGAAAAACAGGAAGTGACAAATGCCTATTTAATTAACCTTTCACCAAAGCAAAATGGAAAGTGAGCATGGATTACTAAAAACAACCATGTCCAGGTTGCCTAATGCTCTCAAATGTCAAACCTATTGGAGGCAACATATGTCTTTTTTCCTAAGATTATATATTCAACTTCAACCATGTTGAAAATGTCTAACCCTATTACATTATACTTTGCCTGATTTCCTAATGTCTCTATTGATATCTGCTTTCCTACATATTTTCCCCAGTTCATCATTGTGACTGACTCTTCATATGTGCTCATATTTACATTCACTCTCTACCCAAAACCCTATTGCTAATGAAACTTTTGTCCAAATCCTATATTCACTCTTTTTTCTAAACCTACTGACTACCTTCCTAATCCTGCCGACTATTCCTTTTTGACTGGATGTTCTCTAGGACATTTAATCATCCAAGGTACAAGGTCCTCTGCCATTGCACATCAATTTATCTGAGATATCTGTGCAGAACATAATTCAAAGCTAAGTATCTCACTAAAGGGCCCAATGCCCTTCAGGGCTTCAAATCGCACCTAGATTTCAGGTTTCCTACTTATATTTCACCTATATATTCTTGTGAATATCTCAGGTTCCCAATACCATTATTCATCCCGCAGAATGTTTCCTAACCCAAATAGAATATGTTATTAACCCTAACCATACACTGTTCCCTCAATCTAACTTCACAAAAGAGCAGGGACAGAGTTGGTCTTACAATTCAGGAATGTAGGGGATCTTCCACCTGCTGAGAACCTCAAAGTTTGATGCAGAAATGATCCCTAGAGAAGATGTAGCAGCTATGAAGGACCTGAGAGAGCAAAAGTCATCTTCCATGGCAAACCACCTGTTCAGGATGAAGTGATGTGTCTGAATCAGCCCCTCTCCTACTGATATAAAGAAGATGGACCAAACCAACCCTGTGTGGAGAGCTTCTCCTGGGTGTCTACGGTTGATATACCATTCTAACTTCTGAAAGTGTCACAGGAAGTAGGGGCAGCCTCCATCTCAATGGACCCTTGGAAACAAGTGTTAGGACAAAGTGGTTGCCAAGGCAGTGACCTCATTCCCTTCCTGTTGGAATTGACCTACCTCACTTCTTTGGTGATGTAACTCTCTGAACTTGGGATCCAGGAAGCCAGGGACACAGAGCCAGTCCCAGTCCCATTCCCAGTGGACTTACTTGTTTGGATTTACCAAAGAGAGAGTCTGTCTCTCTTGGTACCTAATGGTTTGAGGATGACAAAATGCAAGTAGAGGTCTGAAGATGGGCCTTTAATGTGAAAGCAGGTAGTGGTCAGCACAGGCTCCATACAACTTCACAGAGATGGACAAGGAGACCAGACCTGACACAGGACAGGCCATTTTGGGGGAACATAGTATGGTCCAGCAGTCAGAGGACATTCTGGATAGTTACAGACTTACTTGGGGGAAGGAGGTGACTTTTTGAGTGTGGGTGTGAGTTTGTGGTTTTGTCTCATGTTCTGAGAATAGGTAGGAAAGGCGGTTTGTTTGGTTTAGAGTGGACTGTTTCTAGAAAGTCCTTTGACAAGGCGAGTGTGTCTGTGTCTGTGTATCCCACTGTGTCCTTGGTTGTACACATTAGAAAACAGAATAGATCAATGGATGTATCCTGTCTAGTAGAAAGCTTCCCAGCATTCATCCTGCCCATTTTAGGAAAGGACTGCTGGTTGCTTTTCAATGGGCAACAACCACTATCTTCCTAAGTTCCAGTTTTCTTCCTGAATTCTGGCCACTTTCCAGAATAGGCTCATGGTTTTTTGTCCAAGATATGTACCACATCCAAGCTCTGTGACATGGCCATGTACTGGATAGCTGAAAGGAATTGCAAGCATCTCTGAAAACTCAGATATCACTGTGTCTAGTAAAGTCTCAGTGGAGAAACCCTGCATTGGGATTTGCTGACTTATTGTTCTGTTACCCTGAATTCAGGAAGGTCTTTGCCTCAGGCCACCCCTTTGTGAATTTTGAAGAAAACAGTTTTCAAATGGAAGTGAATCGGCATCACCTGTGGCTCTTTGCTTAACTGCTTTGGAAAAGTATGTGTCTGAATCAGCCTTGTGGCTCTGTGTGAGGCTGTGGCTTAGATTATCAGCGCCTGATGTATCTAAAGAAAGATCCAATGTGTGCATCCAAAACCAAAATGGCAAAAAGATCAGTCATTGTGGATGAAGTCTCTCGCCTTCCTCTGTAAGTTTCCTGACTTCCACCAAGTGAGAATAGGGATCCTTTGGCTCAAATGAGTTCTTTAAAGCGCTGCAAAGTTGCTTTGGTTTCCTAATTACTCCAAATCACATAAGGAATCTAAACCTGACAGTCAGTAGGCCTCAAATTGGAGAAGCAGAGCAGTATTAAAGGAAGAACTATGTGATCAATCCTGGTTCACAGGAAGGGTGTTCAGGCCACCCTGAGGTTAGGCAAATGACGGGCAAGGGATCTTATTTTGGACACTCTCTTGGGCTGCGCCATTCATGGAAACCTCTAGCCAAAGGGTATAATGAGTGTATATATGTAAGAAGATGAGTGCCATATGAGAGTGTTTTGGTTATAATTGTGGTCATTTGTGTGGCGGTTGGAAGAGATGACTGGGTCCACCTGGTCTTGAACACTGGTGTGATTCTCCTCAGAGACTGAGTTCTGAAACTTACCTCAGAGAAGTAATTGCTTTGGAAAGACATGTGTCTTAATCAGGCTATTGGCCCTGTGTGAGGCTGTGGCTTAGATTATCAGCAACAGACGGATCAAAAAAAAAATCCCATGTGTGCATCCAAAACCAATATAGCCAAAAGAGCAGTCATTGTGAATGAAGTCTCTCACCTTCCACTGTAAGGTTCTGAAAGAATAAAAGAAATTGAAATTGAAATGTAAAGAACCAGGTTTTGTAAAGTTTCCAAGCTGCGCTCAGAACCTGAAATTCCTGTGGCAGTTAAGACAATTCCTGGAACTGCCCATTAGATGTGTGTTGAAATCTTCCCTGACCACCTAGTTACTTAACAACCCCTTCTCAGAAGCCGTGCATCTCACCACGTATACATCTCAGGGCTTCAACCAATCAGTTTAAATGTGTACCCCTTCTCAGGGCTGACCAATCACCCCCTGCCCCAACTTTTCCCGCCAATGAATGTGCTAATCATGTTTTAGAGTTGTTATTTGATTTTCCCGTGGTACATGATGATTTCCTAAAGGAGGCTATGATGTATGTAAAGTCGCTGAGCTCTCTAAAGAATGTATATAAACTCTGCTCAAGTTGTTCTCGGGGCTCTTTGTTCTTTGCTCCTCTGAAGGGAGCTCTGAGCCCTAGCATTCTGGACCCCCAATAAACACTTTGCTGATGCATGAGAAAGCCTCTTTGTTGTCTTTTCCTTTGACGTTCGCAGCACCTTTTCATCTGGAGGCCCCAGGTGAGATATCCGGCAGCGGTGGACGGAAGACCTCAAGGGACTCCTTTCGGGGTAAGTAAGGCGCCTCTTTCTGGTTTTGGGTTTCAGGCTAGGGTGTGGCAAAATGGCTGTTGGTGAAGAGCATTAGCTCTCTCCTATGGTGTGACAGACATGTCACAGAGCCAAGGTCACGTCCCTGAGGGACACTCCGGAGGACTAGGGAATTCAAGGAATAGTAGTTTCCTCAACTCGGTTATGTTTTGCTTCAGGATTCGATTTGCCAGCCCATCAGGTTTTGCCGGTAACTCAGTTTTGGTCATTGTTCTGAACTCATGTTGAGTTTACTGTCTGTCTTTATTGTCTAACCCAACAATATTTGCCAGTTACTCTGTTCTAATCTTTGTCATGGACTCATGTTAAACGTTTACTGTTTGTCTTTGTCTGTGTTGTGTTTGTGTCTTCACTGTCCCTGTTTGAGTAACTCCCACTATGGGACAAAGCACTTCCTCTTCTCTGTCTCTGACCCTTGATCATTGGACTGATGTCCGCTCAAGGGCCCAGAATCTTTCTTTTTCAGTAAAACACCGTACCTGGCAGACTCTCTGTGCTTCAGAATGGCCCATCCTCGAATTCGGATGGCCCCAGAAGAATCCTTCCACTTTCCTCTAATCCGAAAATTCAGAGATATTGTCATTCAGCCGGGGCCACGTGGCCACCCATATCAACAGCCATATACTCCTTCCCCCACATTCCTATCATTCAAACTTTCCGCTCCTCTCCCTCTTCCTTCCATTCTCCCTGAGTCACAAGACTGGACACTCCACCCCCTCCTTATCATCTACTCTCCCTCCCCAACCCCCAACACAGTTCCTGATGATCCTCCCACCGCTGACTCAGCCTCTCCACTGCTAGAGGCAATTGGGCCAGACCCAAGCCCTCCAGGGGACTTCCCCGCAGCAGCAGCAACCCCTCCTCCCCTGGAGAAAGCTGGGCAACCTAAAGAAACCCACCGGCGACGGATAATAGAAAACTCAGAAGCCCCTGTGATGCTCTCTCTCCATCCCTATGGGCCTATGAACCGACCCAACTGGGACCCCAACACCTTTGAAGGTAGGAAGCATCTGTCCACTTATTGCCGGGCTCTAATAGTGGGTCTCCAAGTGGCCGCCAGAGAGCCGACCAATTTGGCCAAGGTAAGAGAGATTATCCAAGGGCCTAATGAGTCACCCTCTATGTTTCTGGAGAGAATTATGGAAGCATATAGAAAATATACTCCTTTTGATCCTCAGGCAGATGACCAAAAGGCATTTGTTACAATGGCCTTTATTGAGCAGGCTGCCCAAGATATTAAGAGAAAGTTACAATGTCTAGATGGGTTACAAAATACGACCTTAAGAGATTTAGACAGAGAAGCTAAGAAAGTATAAGATATATATTATAAGTATATATTATAAGTATATAAGTATATTATAAGAGAGAAACTGAGGAGGAGAGGGAACAGAGGAGTGAGAAGGAAAGGGAACAAAAGGAGGATGAAAGGAGCAAAAGGCAGACAAAAGCATTGGCTAAGGTTTTCTTCACAGTAGCAAATACGCCAGAAATTAAAAAGCAGGGAGTCAGAAAGGGATACTTGGGCCCACGCCAAAGGCTGTACCTGGCCTCAGATCAATGTGCCTACTGTAGAGAAAAAGGACACTGAGTCAAAGAGTGCCCCAAAAAGAAGAAGCCACGGCAGCAAGCCATGCTGACTCTAGAAGAGGACTAGGAATGTCAGGGCTCAGATCCCCTCCCCGACCTCAGGGTAACATTTGAAGTGGAGGGGACTCCAGTGAACTTTGAAGTGGATACAGGAGCAGTATACTTAGCCCTTAAGGCTTCACTGGGCCCCATATCAAATTAATGGTCCCTAGTTCAAGGGGCTAATGGCACTACATATCGGGCTTGGACAACTAAGAGGATTATGGAAGTAGGAAAATGAAAAGTCCACCACTCTTTCCTAGTAATCCAAGAATGCCCAGCCCCATTGATGAACAGGGATCTGCTTACCAAACTCGGGGCTAGAGTAACCTTTAACCCTGATGGTCCCCAAGTGGATGTTCTAAAACCTTCAGTAAAAACTCCCATAGTCACAGAATTGACATTGTCTGTAGAAGATGAACATCAACACTTCGTGCCCCCTAGGACTGATCAAAGAGGCAAACTACAACAGAAATGGATAAAAGATTATCCTAATGCCTGGGCAGAAACTGCTGGGTTAGGTCTAGCCATAAAACAACCTCCAATAGTAGTAGAATTAAAAGCCTCTGCCTCTCCAATCAGTGTTAAACAATATCCTCTAAGCAAAGAAGCTAAGGATGGGATAAGTCCCCATGTTCAGAAATAATTGGCCCTTGGTGTCCTAAGGCCCTGTCAATCAGCCTGGAATATCCCCTGCTACCAGTAGGACAGCCAGGAACTAGGGACTACACTTCTGTTCAAGACCTAAGAGACATCAACAACAGAGTTCAGGACATTCACCCCACAGTACCCAATTCATATAATTTGCTTAGCACTCTGAATCTGGAGCGGGAATGGTACACTGTGCTGGACTTAAAAGATGCTTACTTCTGCTTGCCCCTACATAAGGACAGTCAGTTGCTGTTTGCTTTCGAGTGGATAGACACAGAAACTGGAACATCTGGCCAACTAACCTGGACTAGACTCCCACAGGGGTTCAAACCCCCCCCCCACTCTCTTTGATGAAGCCCTCCACAGGGACATAAATGACTTCAGAACTGCACACCCCGAAGTCACCCTACTCCAATATGTGGATGATCTGCTACTGGCAGCGGACACCAATGAGAACTATGAGTCTGGGACCCAAGCACTATTATCCGAGCTTGCTCGGCTTGGATATAGGGCTTCTGCCAAAAGGCCCAAATTTTTCAGCAAGAAGTAATCTTCCTGGGTTATTCTCTTAGGGGTGGCAAATGATGGCTCACTGAGAACAGAAAACAAACCATTGTGCAGATACCACCCCCATCTAATAAGAGACAACTCAGAGAGTTTCTTGGGACTGCTGGCTTTTGCAGGTGATGGATTCCTGGGTTCGCCTCTCTGGCTGCCCCTTTATACCCGCTGATAAAGTGGAATGCAAAATTCCAATGGAACCCTGAGCACCAACAAGCTTTTGATAATGTCAAAAAAAGGTGCTGCTATCTGCTCCGGCCTTAGCACTCCCAGATATAGATAAACCCTTCACTCTCTACATCGAGGAAAAGAAAGGAATAACATGGGGAGTGTTCACTTAGACTTTGGGACTTTGGAAAAGGCCGGTAGCATTCTTATCAAAAAAACTGGACCCAGTGGCTACTGGGTGGCCCCGTTGCTTAAGAGCTATAGCAGCGGCAGCGCTTCTAATAAAAGATGCTCATTAATGAACGTTGGGACAGAAGCTAACCATTATAGCCCCCCATGCCCTGGAGAGCATCATCTGTCAACCTCCAGAGAGGTGACTATCAAACTCCAGAATAAACCACTACCAGAGCCTCTGGATTAGCAAAGACAGAATAACTCTTGGACCTTCTGCTCCACTCAACCTGGCTGCCAGAAGAATCATCAGGACCTGTTGCTCATGAGTGTCAACACATACTGGCAGAGGAAACCAGTATAGGACGAGACTTGTAGGATCCAGCCACTGCCTCACCCTGAAGTCGTATGGTTTACGAAAGAGAACAGCTTCCTCCAAGATGGTATGTGGCAGGCTGGAGCAGCAGTAGTTAGCAAAACTAATGTCATCTGATCCTCTGGTCTCCCAGAAGAGACATCAGTCCAAAAGGCAGAACTGATTGCCCTTCCGAAAGCATTGGAACTAGCAACAGGCAAAAGGGCCACCATATACACTGATAGCCGCTATGCAGTTGGCAATGCTAATGTGCACGGGGCTATTTACCAGCAAAGGGGGCTATTAACCTCCACTGGGAAAAAAAATAAAGAACAAATTTGAGATCCTCCACCTTCTCTCAGCAGTGAAGGGCACTAAGGAACTAGCTATAGTGCACTGTCCAGGGCACCAGAAGGGAAACGACCTCGTTGCACTTATAAACAGAAGGGCAGATGAGGAAGCTTAATTGGCAGCCCTAAACGGAGTGACTCTGTTAACTTTTTCCACACCAGGGGGATCAACATTCAGGAGACTTGGCCACACTGGAACATTCAGGCAACTTATCATCTGAGGAGACAGATACAGAACTCTGGGACGCTACAGAGCCAAGTTTACAATTTCAAAAAGCCCACCTTTATGTCAAAGACGTACACTAGCTCACCCACTTAAGCTCAAAGAAGATATAGACACTCTTAAAGGACCAAAGAAAGGATTTATTATTGACTGACTCACAGAGGAAAGAAATAGCTTAGCAGGTGACTAGAGCTTGTCAAGTCTGCCAATTAGTTAATGCTTACCCATCCAAGCTTCCTGCAGGGAAGCGCTTACGAGGAACCAGACCAGGACAATTCTGGGAAGTGGACTTTTCCTGAAATTAAGCCAGGAAGGTATGGACTTAAATATCCCCTAGTCTTTGTAGATACTCTTTCAGGATTGGTTGAAGCCTTCCCCATGAAGAAAGAAACGGCTCAGACGGTGCTCAAAAAGATTCTAGAAGACATTTTTCCAAAGTTCGGCCTGCCTAAGGTAATAGGGTCCAATAATGAACCGGCATTCCTTGCCCAGGTAAGTCAGGGATTCACCAGGACCCTGAAGATTAATAGGAAGTTACATTGTGCTTATAGACCCCAGAGCTCAGGACAGGTAGAAAGGATGATTAGAACCATCAAAGAGACTTTAACGAAATTAAGCTTGGAGACCGGCATAAAAAATTGGAGTATGCTCCTGCCTTAAGCACTGTTTCGTGCAAGAAATACACCCTCTGCCTCTTTGTGTAAACTCACCACTTATGAAATTCTCTATGGTGCCCCTCCTCCAGTAAGGGACCTAACCCCAACTCTGAGACCTAATGATTCCTTTCACACCCCCTTGCTTGACAGACTTAAATCCCATGAAAAAACACAGCACCCAGCGATACCTGTGGAAACAGTTTTCCACTGCTTATCAGCCTGGAGACGAGGGAACCCCACATCGATATCAAGTGGGAGTCTGCGTCTACGTGACACGTCATCAGGTATCATCCATGGAACGCCGCTGGAAAGGACCATACCAGGTGCTGCTTATAACACCTACAGTGATGAAAGTGGATGGAATCACTTCCTTCATCCATGCCACCCATCTCAAGCCTGCGCCCTGTCCAGCCTCCGGCTGGAAACTGGAACAGACTGGTAACCTTCTCAAGTTGCGTGTCCATCGTGTGGGTAGGGCTATGGATTCTTCCCCTGATCACCAGCAGTCCTAATCCCCATCAGCCTGTTCAGCAACAATGGCAAGCTATAAATCCTACTGGGCAAGTAGTGTGGTCTATTTCACATACAGCTCTCTTATGGACTTGGTGGCCATCTCTCTACCTGGACATTTGTCAGCTTGCCATAGGCCTCTCTGACTGGGATCTCCCTGACATAGAGGACCCCACACAGATTCCACTCAAACCCAAACCAGGGCAACATAGACCACCTTACCCCATGAATTATGGATATCATCTTCCCCAGCTCAGGTGTAAACTAGCCAGTCTTGATTTTTATGTGTGCCCAGCTGATTTCCGAAGTCGCAAACAGGCCCAAACCTGTGGAGGACCCAGTGACTTTTATTTTAGATCTTGGGGTTGTGAACAAACGGGAGCTACATGGTTGAACTCAAACTCCCCAGACAGTATCATTCAGGTAGGAAAAAATGACACCTGGTTTGATCCCAAGAAATGTGCCGCTAGCCAAGTTGTGTCAAAAACTCGCTGTGGAAAGAATAGTCTATGTTACCCCCTCAATATAACTTTCACTTCCAAAGGAAGGGGCTACCTCAGAACAACATGGTCTATGGGAAATACGTGGGAAATGCGATTCTATATTTATGGCCCTCGTTATGACGTTGGTCACTGGTTCACCATCCTGCTTAAAAAGGAAGAAAATCCCACAGCAATAGGGCAAAATCCCCTCAAGCCAGGAATTAAGCCTCCAAAACCTCCCATGCCTAGATCTACCAGAACCCCTCTACCATCTCATACTTCCCAGTTTCCATCTTTGCCTACTTCCCCAGTCCAGAGTACAGCTGACTCCTGCCCCTGGGAACTAATTAAAGGAACCTTAATTTTACTGAACTCCACACAGTCAGAACTCCTTGCATTTCAACCCATGTATTTGACAGCTCTGTAAATTATCATGTAATGGTGCAGATACTCCCCAGGGTG
This sequence comes from Callospermophilus lateralis, assembly GCF_048772815.1. Lineage (NCBI taxonomy): Eukaryota > Metazoa > Chordata > Mammalia > Rodentia > Sciuridae > Callospermophilus > Callospermophilus lateralis. Next base: position 47,078 of record NW_027513028.1, read on the forward strand.
CTTTATTATGATGCAGAATCATTTTAAGGTCTACTAGGGGGACAAACAACCTGATTTTGCTGGCATCCAGTGTCCCTTACTCTAGCCATCCTATTGAGGATAGGAGCTGCTGCAGGAGTGGGTATGGGAACAGCTGCTATGATCCATGGGTCACAACAAATGGCCTGATAAGAAACAGCATTAGATCAAGACTGAAAGACATTAGAGACCTCCATCACAGTGCTGTAGGAATCCTTAAACTCTCTCTCTGAAGTTGTTTTACAGAACAGGTGAGGATTAGACCTCCTCTTCATGAGGGAGCGGGGCCTCTGTGCTGCACTGAGAGAAGAATGTTGTTTTTATGCTGACCATACTGGAGTTGTAAAAGAATCCATGAGTAAATTGAGAAAATGCCTTGAAGAGCGCCAGAGAGAAAGGGAGATTCAACAAGGGTGGTTTGAGTCATGGTTTACCCAGTCCCCCTGGTTAACCACACTCCTATCAGGCTTAGCTTGACCCCTGATCATCCTTATGGTGTTGCTAACTTTGGGACCTTGTTTGCTTAACCCCATAGTTTCCTTTCTCCAGGCTCAAATTGGGCAGGAAAAACTCATGGTAATCAGACAGAAATACGCTCCACTGGCAGAAATAGAGTGTGAGACCCCGCAATAATTATGATTCATTGCTTTTAAGATTAAATATAGTAAGAAAAAGGAGTGGGAAATGAAAGAATAAAAGAAATTAAAATTGAAACTTAAAGAACCAGGTTTTGTAAAGTTTCCAAGGTGCACTCAGAACCTGAAATTCCTGTGGCAGTTAAGACAATTCCCGAAACTGCCAATTAGATGTGTGTTGAAATCTTCCCTGACCACCTAGTTACTAAACAACCCCTTCCCAGAAACCGTGCAGATCATCACGTATACATCTCAGGGCTTCAACCAATCAGTTTAAACGTATACCCCTTCTCAGGGCTAACCAATCACCCCCTGTCCGACCTCTTCCTGCCAATGAATATGCTAATCATGTTTTTGGGTTGTTATTTGATTTTCCCGTGGTATGTTGATTTGCTAAAGGAGGCTATGATGTATGCAAAGTCCCTGCCCTCTCTAAAGAATGTAAATAAACTCTGCTCAAGTTGTTCTTGGGGCTCTTTGTTCTTTGCTCCTCTGAAGATAGCTCTGAGCCGAAGCATGATGGACGCCCAATAAACCCTTTGCTGTGGCATGAGACAGTCTCTTGGTGGTCTTTTTCTCCGAGTTTTGACCGACCTTTTTACCTATGAAGGACCTGAGAGAGCAAAAGTCAAATCCATGTCAACTTCCATGTCAAACAACCTGGTCAGAATGAAGGAATGTGTCTGAATCAGCCTCTCTCTTCTTAATGTAGATTAAATGGACCAAACCAGGCCTGTGTACAGAGCTGTTCCCAGATGCCTATGGTTGATATACCATTCTAACTTGTGAAAGTGTCACAGGAAGTAGGGGCAGCCTCCATCTCATGGGACCATTGGAAGCAACTGTTAGGACAAAGTGGTTTTCCATGGCAGTGACCTCATTCAGTTCCTGAAGGAAGTGACCTACCACACTTCCTTGGTGATGGAACTCTCTGAACATGGGATCCAGGAAGCCATGCACCCAGAGCAAGTCTTAGTTTCAGTCCCAGTGGTCTCAATTGTTTGAATTTACCAAAGACAGAGTCATTGTTTCTTGATACCTACTTATGAGATGATGCTCAAATTTCAGGAGAGCTCTGAAGAGCGGCTTTTTCTGAGAAAGCAGGTAGTGGCTCAAGCATGGCTCCTGACAACTTCAAAAAGTTTGCAAAGAAGACCAGATCTGAGATAGGACAGGCCATTTCGTGGGAACATAGTATGGCCCACCAGTCAGAGGACACTCAGGATAGTCACAGTCATACTTGGGGGAAGGAGGTGCTGTTGTGGGTGTCAGTGTGAGTTTGTGGTTTTGTCTCATGTTCTGAGAATAGGTAGGAATGGCGGTTTGTATGTTTGGACTGGAAAGTTTCTAGAAAGTCGTTTGACAACACGAGTGTTTCTATGTCTGTGTATCCCACTGTATCCGTGGTTGTAGACATTTGAAATGCGAATGCATCAATGGTTGTGTCCTGTCTAGTATAAAGCTTCCCAGCATTCTTCCCACCCAATTTAAGAATGGAGTGCGGCTTGCCTAATGGATGGTGAACAGCTACTATCTTCCTAAGTTCCTCTTTTCTTCCTGAATACTGGCCACTCTCCAGAGTATCCTCATGGTTTTGTTTCCAAGATATGTACCACGTCCAAGCTCTGTTACATGGCCATGTACTGGATAGCTGAAGGGAATGGGAGCATCTCAGAAAACTCAGATATCAGTGTGACCAGTAAAGTCTCAGTGGAGAAACCCTGCTTTGGGCCATTTGCCTACTTATGTTTCTATTACCCTGAATGTCAGGAAGGTCTTTGCCTCAGGCCACCCCTTTGTGAAGCCTGAAGAAAACAGTTTTCAAATGGAAATGAATGGGCATCACCTGTGGCTCTTTGCTTAATTGCTTTGGAAAGGGATGTGTCTGGAACAGCCACTTGGCCTGGTGTGGTGGCAGTGGCTTAGATTCTCAGCACCTGATGGATCTAAAGAAAGTTTCCAAGTGTGCATCCAAAACCAAAATGGCCGAAAGAGCAGTCATTGTGGATGAAGTCTCTCACTTTCCTCTGTAAGCTTCCTGAGCTAAATCAAGTGAGAATAGGGATCATTTGGGTCAAATCAGTTCTTCAAATCCCTGCAGAGGGTAGTCGATAGGGGCTTGGGTTTTCTATGACACCAATTCACATAAAGAATCTATCCCAGACAGTCATTAGGCCTCAAATTGGAGAAGCAGATCAGATATAGGGCAGGCCTATTTGATCACTCTTGGTTCACAGCAAGGGTATCCAGGCCACCCTGACTTTAGGCAAATGAGGGGCAAGGGTGCTTATTTTGAACAGTGTATTGGGCTGTGCCCTTCATGGAAACCTCCAGCCAGAGTTTATGATGAGTGTCTATGTGGAAGAAGATGAGGAGCATGTGGGAGTGTTTTAGTTTTAATTGTGGTCATTTGTGTGGTGGTTGTAAGAGATGCCTGGGTCCACCTGGGCTTGAACTCTGGTGTGATTCCTCTTAGAGAATGCGTTATGGAACTGACTTCAGAGAAGTATTGCCATGAATTGTGTTGGGATTTTAGGAGGCCACACATGAGGGTCGCCCTTGGACACTGAGATCTAAGCCCAGAGTGGCTTTCCACAGAGCACTGGGAATCTCAGCCAGGATATCACATGATTTTATTCTGAAAGACTTGGAAGCCATAGTTGGGAGTCAAAACACACATGGACCTTACATTGTAGACCTCAATGGGGCTGGCTTCATGTGACCTTTTGGCCAGTCTTTGGGAACCCTTGCCTGTGAGAGTTCTCTAGATTATTCATTGAAATGTGCTTCCTCTAAATTTAATGGTTCCTTAATGAATTGAAACCCACAGTTTCTCCAACTTCATCTTTGAAAATGGCTAGATAAATACCATGAAATTTTTGAACTTCCCATGGCCACCTGCCACTGGAGAACCTTTGGATGTACAGTTTCTGATCCTGAGTGTACCAGACAGTGCCTTGATTGACTGGATTTTATGAAAATGGTGTAGAACAGCGATGCCAGTAAGTTGGGGCCTGCTGAGTAGTGGGTCAAGAGCTGTTGTGTGCAGTTGTGTGATAAAACATCTGTGGTCGGGACATGTGATTCTGGCATTGACTTCCAAATGACTTGTGGCTGACATGTTACAGTCAGAAATCACTATATGTCTGAAACCTCTCCATAAAAGGCATTTTGTTATAAGGAGACGTTTCAGGGCAATGTTCAGAATCAGGTTGCTATGGGCAAAGGGACAAGCTATGTGGGATAGAAGCCTGGTTGGTGCATTCTCCTGCAGAGGCTTACTCAGACACAACCCTTCATCCTGAACAGGTTGTTTGCCATAGAAGATGACTTTTGGTCTTTCAGGTCTTTCATAGCTGCCTACATCTTCTCCAGGGATCAAATATGCATGGACCTTTGAGGTTCTCAGTAGGTGGCAGATCCCCTACATTGCTGTATTGCAAGACGAACCCTGTCCCTTCTCTTTTGTAAAGTTAGATTGAGGGAACAGTGTATGGTTAGGGTTTTAATAACATGTTCAATTTGGGTTCGGAATCATTCTGATGGATGAATAATGGTATTGGGAACCTGTGATATTTATAAAACTATAGAGGTGAAATATAAGTATGAAAACAGAAATCTAGGTAAGATTTGTAGCCCAGAAGGGAATGAGGCCCTTGATTGGGATACTTAGCTTTTAATTATGTTCTGCACGGTTGTCTCAGATAAATTGATAATCAATGGCATAGGACCTTGTACCTTGGAAGATTGATTGTAGAAGAGAACATCCACTCAAATTGGGATAGTGGGTAGGATAAGGAAGAGAGTCGGTAGGTTTAGGAAGAAGAGTGAGTATAAAATTTGGATCAAATGTTCTTTAGCAATAGGGTTTCATTTATACAGTGAATGTAAATGTCAGCACATGCGAAGAGTCAGTCACAATGATGAACTGCGGAAAATATAGGAAAGAAGATATCAATAGAGACATTACAAAATCAGGCAATTGTAAAGTGAGTGATAGGTTTAGACATTTTCAACAGGATCGAGATTGAATACATAATTTTAGGAAGAAACAAATATGTAGTCACCAATAGAAATGACATTTGAAAGCATTAGGCAAACTGGAAATGGAAGTTTTTAGTAATCCATATTCAACTTCCATTTAGGATTTGGTACAATCATAAGTGTGACCTTTGCATTTTGTGCCCAGAAAATTATTGTGATAAAATATATATGTAGATCATGTGACATGAGTATTTTTTACACCATTTCTGTGAGCAATATTTGAAGACATATAAATTAGTATTGGGGGTACAAAGTGGTGTACCCTGTGTCTATGAATATAGAGATAATGCATGAATAGAACATACTGTAAATAAATAATATAACTGGTTACACTTTAAATAATGGATTGAATTGTTATCTGAAAATATATAAGAAATCATATATTGACATACAATCATTAATTCCAACCAGTTATATATCTAATTGTAATCTTAGGGTTATTTTTTATCATGAAGTGTGTGTGAGTTTTGCTTCAGAAGTGATTATGGATCGAAAATAATGTGTTTGGAAAGAAGTCTCATGAAATTACCAATCAAGAAATATGGAGGAATCCATGTGTTCTGAAGCAGGAAGTGATTGAAAGTGAAACAAATGCCTATAAATTTGCTAAATTGTGGATGAAATATATATCCTGTGATGTGCATAAACTGATGAAATAGTATGTACCAGTGTTGAATAAAAATGAACGTCAAAATACACATCATGTACCATAGGAATCTACTTGCATTGATGTTAAACTGGGTCAGTTACTGTACAAATATTAGGATTCACGTGCATCATTCACCGAAGTTAGTTTTCTTTTTTTTTTAAAATTTTTATTTATGCTTGTTCAAAACATTACATAGTTCTTGATACATCATATTTGTCACTTTGATTCAAGTGGGTTATGAACTCCCATTTGTACCCCGTATACAGATTGCAGAATCACATCAGTTACACATGCATTGATTCACATATTGCCATACTAGTGTCTGTTGTATTCTGCTGCCTTACCTATCCTCTACTATCCCCCCTCCCCTCCCCTCTCCTACCATCTTCTCTCTCTACCCCCTCTACCTTAATAAATTTCTCCCCATGTATTTTTTTCCCTTTCTTCTCTCTTCCTCTTGTATGTAATTTTGTATAACCCTGAGGGTCTCCTTCCATTTCCATGCAATATCCCTTCTCTCTCCCTTTCCCTCCCACCTCTCATCCCTGTTTTAATGTTAATCTTCTTGTCATCCTCTTCATACCTATTCTGTTCTTAGTTAATCTTCATATATCAAAGAAGACATTTGGCATTTGTTTTTAAGGGATTGGGTAGCTTCATTTAGCATAATCTGCTCTAGCGCCATCCATTTCCCTGCAAATCTATGACTTTTGTCATTTTTTAATGCAGAGCAATACTCCATTCTGTATAAATGCCACATTTTTTTTATCCATTCATCTATTGAAGGGCATATAGGTTGGTTTCACAGTCTTGCTATTGTGAATTGTGCTGCTATGAACATCGATGTAGCAGTGTCCCTGCAGCATGCTCCTTTTAGGTCTTTAGGGAATTGACCGAGAAGGGGAATAGCTGGGTCAAATGGTGGTTTCATTCCCAGCTTTCCAAGAAATCTTCATACTGCTTTCCAAATTGGATGCACCAATTTGCAGTCCCACCAGCAATGTACAAGTGTACCTGTTTCCCCACATTCTCACTAACACTTGTTGTTTGACGTCATAATGGCTTCCAATCTTACTGGAGTGAGATGGTATCTTAGGGTGGTTTTGATTCACCTTTCTCTGACTACTGGAGATGGTGAGCATTTTTTCATGTACTTGTTGATTATATGTCCTCCTCTGAGATGTCTGTGGAGGTCCTCGGCCCATTTGTTGATTGGGTTATTTGTTCTTATTGTTTAATTTTTTGAGTTCTTTGTATACTCTGGATATTAGGGCTCTATCTGAAGTGTGAGGAGTAAAGATTTGTTCCCAGAATTTAGGCTCCCTATTTACCTCTCTTATTGCTTCTTTTGCTGAGAAACAACTTTTTACTTTGAGTAAGTCCCATGTGTTGATTCTAGTTATTAACTCTTGTGCTATGGATGTCCTTTTGAGGAATTTGAAGCCCGACCCCACAGTATGTAGATCGTAGCCAACTTTTTCTTCTATCAGACGCCATGTCTCTGATTTGATATCAAGGTCCTTGATCCATTTTGAGTGAACTTTTGTGCATGCAAGAGAAAGGGATTCAGTTTCATTTTGTTACATATGGATTTCCAGTTTTCCCAGAACCATTTGTTGAAGATGCTATCCTTCCTCCAATGATGCTTTTAGCTCCTTTATCAAATAGAAGATTGTTGTAGCATTGTGGATTAATCTCTGTGTCCTCCATTCTGTACCTTTGGTCCACCCGCCTGTTTTGGTACCAGTACCATGCTGTCATTGTTACTATTGCTCTGAAATTTAGTTTGAAATCTGGTATCGCTATACTGCCTGATTCACACTTCCTGGTTAGAATTGCTTTTGATATTCTGGATATTTTATTTTTCCAAATGAATTTCATGATTGCTTTCTCTATTTCTACAAGAAATGCCGTTAGGATTTTGATTGGCATTGCATTAAACCTATAGAGAACTTTTGGGAATATCACCATTTTGATGATGTTAGTTCTCCTTATCCATGAACAGTGTATATTTTTCCATCTTCTAAGATCTTATTCTACTTCTCTTTTTAGGGTTCTGTAGTTTGCATTGTATAAATCTTTCACCTCTTTTGTTAGGTTGATTCCCAAGGATTTTATTTTTATTTTTTGAGGATATTGTGAATGGAGTGTTTTTTTTCTCATTTCCGTTTCAGAAGTTTTGTCACTGATATACAGAAATGCCTTTGACTTATGAATGTTGATTTTATATCCTGCCACATTGCTGAAATCATTTCTTAGTTCTAGTAGTTTTTTTTTTTTTTTGTAGACCCTTTTGGGTCTTCTATATATAGAATTATGTCAGCTGCAAGTAGTGATAATTTAAGTTATTCTTTTCCTATTTTCATGCCTTTAATTTCTTTCATCTGTCTAATTGCTCTGGCCAGTGTTTCGAGAACTATATTGAATAGAAGTGATGGTAGAGGACATCTCTGTCTTGTTCCAGAGTTTAGAGGGAATGCTTCAATTTTTCTCCATTCAGAATAATGCTAGCCTGAGGCTTAACATACATAGCTTTTACAATGTCGAGGTAAGTTCCTGTTATCTCTAATTTTTCTAATGTTTTGAACATAAAGGGATGCTAAGGGTCTATTGTTCTTATTTATTTTTCGCAGAACCAAGCTTTAGTTTTGTAATTTTTTCAATAGTTTCTTTTGTTTCAATTTTGTTGTTTTCCGCTCTGATTTTAGTTATTTCTTGCCTTCTGCTACATTTGCTGTTGTTTTCCTCTTCCTTTTCTAGGGCTTTGAGATGAAGTGTGAGCTCATTTATTTGTTGTTCTTTCCTATTTTTGAGGAATGACGTCAAGGTGGTGAATTTCCTTCTTAAAACTCCTTTCATTGTGTCCCATAGATTCCGATATTTGTGTCTGTATTTTCATTTATCTCGAAGAATTTTTTGATTTTCTCATTTATGTCTTCTGTAACACATTAATCATTCAGTAAAATGTTGTTCATTTTCAATGTGATGTAGGATTTTTCCTTCCTTCTTTTTCATTGGTTTCCAGTTTCATTCCATTATAATCACATAAAATTCATGGTATTATGTCCACCACTTTATATTTATTGAGGGTTGCTCTATGGCATAATATATGGTCTATTTTTGAGAAGGATCCATGTACTGCTTAAAAAAAACTATATCCACTTGATGATGGTTGATATATTTTATATATGTCAGTTAAGTCTAGGTTATTGATTGTGATATTGAGTTCTATAGTTTCTTTATTCAACTTTTATTTGGAGGATCTGTCCAATGGTGAGAGAGGTGTGTTGAAGTCACCCATAATTATTGTGTTGTGGTCTATTTGATTCTTGAACTTGAGGAGAATTTTTTTTATGAACGTTGCAGCACCATTTAATGGTGCGTAAATATTGATAATTTTTATGTCTTGTTGGTGAATGGTTCCTTTTAACAACATATAATTTCCTTCATTATCCCTTTTGATTAAATTAGTCATGAAGTCGATTTAATTCGATTTGAGGATGGCCACCCCTGCTTGCTTATGAGGACCGTGTGCATGGTATATTTTTTCCCAACCTTTCACCTTCAGCCTGTGTATGTCTTTTCCATTCAGATATGTCTCCTGGAGGCAACATATTGTTGGATTTGATTTTGAATCCAAGTTACAAGCCTATGTTGCTTTATTGGAGAGTTTAATCCATTAGTGTTTAGAGCTACTATTGATATATGGTTTCTACTGCCATCCATGTTTGAATATTTATCGTTTTTTTAAATTTACTTTGTTTCTCCATGATTAGCTTTTCCCCCGCCCTCTGTCATTACTGAGGCACTTCCCACTGATGGTTTTGGTTGTTGTTTTTCATTTCTTCCTCGTGTAGTGTTTTGCTCAAGACACTTTGCAATGGTGATTTTCTTGCTGCAAATTCTTTTAGCTTTTCTTTATCATGAAAGATTTTTATTTCGTTGTCGTACCTGAAGCTGAATTTTGCTGGATACAGAATTCTTGTTTGGCATCCATTGTCTTTCAATGTTTGAAATACGTTGTTCCAGGATCCTCTCACTTTCAGTGTCTGTGATGAAAAATAGGTTGTTAACCATATTGGTTTACCCCTGAATGTAATCTTCCTCCTTTCTCTTGAAGCTTTTAATGTTTTCTCTTTGTTCTGTATATTGGATATCTTCATAACAATGTGTCTTGGCGTTGGTCTACTGTGATTTTGTGTGCTCTGTGTCCTGTAAGCATCTTCAATTTGTATATCCGTTTCCTTTTTTATTTCTGGAAAATTTTCTGTAATTATTTCATTCAACAGGTTACTCATTCCCATGGTTTGAATCTCTGTACCTTCCTCTATCCAGATGACTCATAAGTTTGGTTTTTTTATGTTATCCCATATCTCTTGGATGCTTTCTCGTGATTTTTTACAAGCCTTTCTGTGTTGGCTAGACTCTTTTCAAGATGATATATTTTGTCTTCATTATATGACATTCTGTCTTCTACTAGCTCCACTCTGTTAGTGATACTCTCAATTGAGTTTTTAATTTGGTTTATCGTTTTCTTCATTTCTAGAATTATTCTATGAATTTTTATAATCTCTATCTCCTGATAAAGAAGATTAACTTCTTCTTTTATCTGTTTATGTAATTCATTTTCAATGTGTTCTTTCACTGTATTTATTTGCTCTCTCGTATCCTCTTTAAGGTTTCATTCCGTCTGTCTAAGGTATTCCTTGAGTTTTTTATATGACCATTTTTCTGATGATTCTAGGTCCTCCTGAATATTTAGGTTATCCTTCATTGTTTGTACTACTTTTCTTTCTTGCTTTTTTATGCTGCTCATGTTACTTCTTGTTTGTTTGAGTGCTGAGTTACTGCTTATTCTTATAAATTTATTTGAAGCTTGGGAGGAAAGATATTAGAAGGGATGGGAAGAAGTCACTAAAGAGAATGAGAATAGGCAGGTAGAATTCGAGGATGAGGGAATAAGAAAATTGAAAAGAAATGAAAAGACAAAAGAAAAAAATAGAAAATAAAGAAAGAAATAATTTTTTAAAATAATAATGATAATTAAAAATGAAAATTAAAATTTAAAATAATAATAATAATAGTAAAATTTAAAAAATAAAAACATTAAAATAAGTTAAAGAACAACAACAAAAAATGAAAATGAAAGAAAAAAAGTAAAAATAAAATAATAATAATAATAATACATGCAGTCATAGAGTTCAATTAACTTCTCTTCCAGTAGGTGGAGCTGTGCTCACTGGGCCAAGCTTCTCCTCTCAATAGGTGGGAACCAATCACTGTGCAGCAGCTCTTCCTCCCAGACTGGGCGGGTCTCCAATCCTGAGTGCCTAGGACCTTCTCTAGTGTTTCCTCAAGCCAGGCTCCGCTCAACTGTGACACTCACCACAATACTTGCTACACGTCAGGTCTCTGTTCCTGGTAGTCCTGTTTTCATCAACGCCTGCCACTCTCTCCCTGTTTGCCTCCCTCAGACCCTAAGTTTGTAGAGCTTGTGGCTGGGAACCCTCAGCGAATTTGATTGCTCTCTGGTATCCATGCCCACATTAGCTGGTGTAAGAGACCTCAGTTGTCAGCACTGGTGGGAGCGGTAGCCGGGAATTCCATGCCACGAGTCCCACAGCACACATGATTCCCTCGGTCTGGCCATCTTTCTCATGGGAGACCTGGGAGGGCCCCTTAAAGGAGAGCTGGAAGGGGCCCTTAATGTTTCCCCGCTGTGTGGAGAGAGATGCATAGGGAATTACACACCTGTCGTACTGGTTTCAATGAAGTTATCTCCTCTGCCCATGACGTCAGTTCTCTTCCATGGTGGTATCCCATGCAAATGGTGACCGTTCATTCCTTTTGCCAGGTGACCAATGAAACGGATGGGTCCTGACTGTGTCTCCGAAGCCCCATTTCAATTCAGTGGCCTTTTACCTCTGTAAATTCAGAAGGGCCGACCAGTTATTTCAGAGGGAATATTAGTTCTGAGACACAAGAAGCAGGCAAATCTGAGCTTCTATGCAGCTGATCCGGGCTCTGTGTGTTTTCTGAGGGGCCCAGACTGTTCGCACCAGATCCATGTCAGGTCAGCATTGCCTAGTGATTCTGAACAAACAGCATTTAGACAGTTTATGACTCCCTATGCCTGCGCAGCTTAAGAGGTCAGAGACTTGATTTCTCCATGTTCGCCACCATGTTGGATCTCCTATATTGCTACTTTTTAATGTCTGTGCGTGTGCGTGCATATATATATATATATATATATATATATATATATATATATATACTCTCCAGATTTTTCAAAATATGAAATATATGTGTCTTATTATATGCTCCCTAAATTCATTCATATTCATATATGTGGATTTATAACAAACTTTCCACAAGATTATACTCAGAAATAATCATCCACCTGAAATACATATTTCTTTCCTAGTACTGAAAAGTAACTTCATAGAATGGTGCATACAAACTCTAATATTTCTACAGATACTTACCCAGTGTAACATCAATGCAAGTAGATTCCTAGGGGACATGATGTGTATTTTGACGTTCATTTCTATTCAACACTGGTACATTACTATTTCTTCAGTTTATGCACATCATAGGATATATATTTCATCCACAAGTTAGAAAACTTATAGGCATTTGTTTAATGATCAGTCACTTCCTGCTTCAGAATACATGTATTCCTCCATGTTTCTTGACTGGTCTTTTCATAAGACTTTTTCCAATCACAATATTTTCATTTTTCATTATCTCTTATGAAGCAAAACTCAAACACCCTTCATGATAAACCATAATCCTAAAATTACCATTAGATGTATAACTGGTTGGAATGAATGATTATATATCAATATAAGATTTCTTATATATTTTTAGATATCAATTCAATTCATTATTTAAAGTGGAACCAGTTAAATTATTTATTCACAGGATGGTCTATTCATGCATTATCTCTATATTCATAGACACAGGGTACACCTCTGTGTACCCCTAACACTAATGTATATGTCTTCAAAATATTGCTCCCAGAAATGGTGGAAGAAATACTCATGTCACCTGATCCACATATATATTTTATCAGAGTCAAATTCTGAACAAAAAATGTAAAGGTCACACTTATGATTGTACCGAAGTCTAAAAGGAAAGTGAACATGGATAACTAAAAACATCCATGTGAAGATTGCCTAATGCTCTCAAATGTCAATCCTATTGGTGACAACATATTTGTTTCTTTCAATGATTATATATTCAAACTAAACCCTGTTGAAAATGCCTAATCCTATAACTCACTTTATACTTTGCCTGATTTCATAATGTCTCTATTGATACCTGCTTTCCTACTTATTTTCCCCAGTTCATCGTTGTGACTGACTCTTCACATGTGCTGAAATTTTCATTCATTCTCTAACAGAAACCCTATTGCTAAAGAACTTTTGGTCCAAATCCTATACTCACTCTTCTTCCTAAACCTACCGACTATCTTCCTAATCCTACCGACAATCCATTTTGACTGGATGTTCTCTTCTACATTAAATCTACCAAGGTACAAGGTCTTGTGCTTCAAATCATACCTAGATTTCTGTTTCCATACTGATATTTCACCTCTATATTCTTGTAATTATCGCACGTTCTCAATACCATTATTCATCGCCCAGAATGATTCCTAACCCAAATTGAACCTGTTATTAACCCTAAACATACACTGTTCCCTAAATCTCATTTTACAGAAGAGCAGCAACAGAGTTGTTCTTAAAATACAGGGAATTAGGGGACCTTCCACCTGCTGAAAACCTCAAAGGTCCATGCAGAAATGATACCTGGAGAAGTTGTAGGGAGGTATGAAAGACCTGAGAGAGCAAAAGTCCTATTCCAAGTCAAACAACCTGGTCAGGATAAAGGGATGTGTCCGAATCAGCATCTCTCTACTTATTTTAGAGAAGATGGACTAAACCAGACCTGTGTGGAGAGCTGTTCCCAGGTGTCTATGGTTGATATACCATTCTAACTTGTGAAAGTGTTCCAGGAAGTAGGAGCAGCCTCCATCTCATGGGACCCTTGGAAGCAAGTGTTAGGATAAAGTGGTTGCCAAGGCAGTGGCCTCATTCAGTTCCAAAGAAAGTGACATACCTCATTTCCTTGGTGATGGAACTCTCTGAACTTGCTATCCAAGAACCAAGACACCGAGAGGCAATCCCAGTCCATGTCCCTGTGGGCTCACTTGATTGGATTTTCCAAGGACAGAGTCAGTCTTTCTTGGTACCTCCTGATGTGAGTATAGCCAAATACCAGGAGAGCTCTGAAGAGATACTTTTCCTGCGAAAGCAGGTAGTGGCTGGCCACTTTTTCCTGACAACTTCACAGAGTTGGTCAAGGAAACCAGATCTGATAGAGGACACGCCATTTTGGGGGAACATAATATGGCCCACCAGTCAGAGTTAACTCCGGAGAGTCACAGACCTACTTGAGGGAAGGAGGTGCATTTGTGAGTGTGGGTTTGTTGTTTTGTCTCATGTTCAGAGAATAGGTACGAAAGGCGGTTTGTTTGATTTGAAGTGAACTGTTTCTAGTAAGTCGTTTGACAAGATGAGTGTTTCTATGTCTGTGTATCCCACTGTGTCCGCGGTTGTAGACATGAGAAAAGAGAATGCAACAATGGATGTGTCCTGTCTAGTAGAAAGCTTCCCATTATGCATCCTGCCTAATTTATGAATAGAGTGCGGCTTGCCTTATGGATGGGCAATACCTACTACCTTCCTAAGTCTCTGTTTTCTTCTGAATTCTGGCCACTCTCCAGAATAGGCTCATGGTTTTGTGTCCAAGATATGTAACCACTCCAAGGTCTGTGACATGGCCATGTACAGGATAGCTGAAGGGAATGGCCAGCATCTCAGAAAACTCAGATATCAACGTGACCAGGAAAGTCTCAGTGGATATACCCTGCTTTTGGCCTTTTGCTTACCTATTGTTCTGTTGCCCTGAATATCAGGAAGGTCTTTGCCTCAGGCCACCCCTTTGTGAAGCCTGAAGAAAACAGTTTTCAAATGGAAATGAATGGGCATCACTTGTGGCTCTTTATTAATTGCTTTGGAAAGGGATGTGTCTGAATTAGCCTCTTGGCCTTGTATGTGGCTGTGACTTTGATTCTCAGCAGCTGATGGATCTAAAGAATGATCCCATGTGTGCATCCAAAACCATAATTGCCAAAAGATCAGTCATTGTGGATGAAGTCTCTCGTCTTCCTCTGTTAGGTTCCTGACTTCCATCAAGTGAGAATTGGTATTCCTTGGGTCAAATGAGTTCTTCAAATCACTGCAGAGGTGCTTAGGTTTTTGCATGACTCCAAATCACATAAAGAATCTATAATTGAAAGTCAGTAGGCCACAAATTGGAGAAACAGAGCAGTATTAACGGGAGGCTTATTTGATCACTCCTGGTTCACAGGAAGGGTGTCCAGGCCAACATGACTTTAGGCAAATGAGGGGCAAGGGAGTTTATTTGGACACTGTCTTTGGGTGAGCCATTCATGGAAACCTTCAGCCAGAGGTTATGATGAGTGACTATATGGAAGAAGATGAGGACCTTGTTTGAGTGTTTTGGTTTTAATTGTGGTCATTTGTGTGGTGGTTGTAAGAAATATCTTGGTCCACCTGGGCTTGAACTCTGGTTGGATTCCCCTTAGAGACTGCGTTCTGGAACTGAACTCAGAGAAGTATTGCCATGAATTGTGTTGGTATATTAGGAGGCCACGCATGAGAGTTGCCCTTGGAAACTGAGATCTAGGCCCAGGGTGGCTTTCCACAGAGCACTGAGAATCTCAGCCAGGATAACACATGATCTTATTCTGAAAGACTTGGCAGCCATAGTTGAGTGTCAAAACACACATGGACCTCACATTGTAGACCTCAATTTACCTGCCTTCATGTGACCTTTTGGCCACTCTTTGGGAAGCCTTGCCTGTGAGAGTTCTCCAGAGCTTTCATTGAAAATGAGCTTCCTCATTATTTAATGGTTTCTGAATGAATTGAAACCCACAGTGCCTCCAACTTCATCCTTAACAATGGCTAGATGAATACCATGTAGTTATTAAAATTTCCATGACCAGGTGGCACTGGAGAACCTTTGAATGTCCTGTTGCTCATCATGAGTATACCAGACAGTGCCTTGATTGACTGGATTTCATGAAAATGTTGTAGAAAAGAGATGCCAGTATGTTTGAGTCTGCTGAGTAGTGGGCCTAGAGCACTGGTGGGCAGGTGTGTGAAAAAACATCATTAGTAGGGCCATGAGGATCTACCATTGGATTCCAAATGGCTTGTGACTGACATGGTGCAGCCAGAAGATCCTTATTTGTAAAGTCATCTTTTTATATGGAGAGGTTTCAGGGCAATGTTCAGAATAAGGGTCATATGGACAAGGGGGCAATGGGGCAAGCTATGAGGGATAGAAGCCTGGTTGGTGCGTTCTCCTGCACACCCTGACCTACCACACGTGACATAACTCCCTCCAGCACTGTGTCCCAGTTGGGCTCCTTGTATTTCTTGAAGCAAATACTAAACTCTCAGTGCAGCAGGAAAAACACCACAAAAAGTGGAGGAGGACAAAATGGCTTCACAGTTCACATGGGGAGACATTTAGTCACCAGTGGTCACTGTTTACCAACAAAGAGAGGATTCAGGCCTCCTGCTTCATGTTAATTGGAAAATAAGAACCCATGTCCTTCAGGTCAAAGTGATGGAGACCCACCTTTGATGTTCTCACTACAAAAGAAGATAAAGCTCCTGAAAACAACCTAAATTTCAAGTGCCCAACCTCAGAGTGAGATTCTCAAAAAGTCCTTAGGCCAGAAGAGCTCCATGTTTGTGGAGTGTTTACCCTGTCCCTTACTTTTAGAAAGTCCTCTACCTCCACCAAAGATGTGAAATCTGGAGCATTTTCCATTCCAGATAGGTATTCACAGATTTTCTAACTCTTCTCCTATAATTGTGTCTTACTTGAGGTGAAAGTAATGTTAAAGCATTGTTCTGGATGAGAGTGGGAAGTATGTGACACTAACACATACCCTATCAGACTCTGAATACTATTTCTAATAGGATGGAGAAATATAACCCAAACAGAATAGAAATACAAGCAGTTTAGAGGAGTCATGGTGTATATTTGGACTTGCCTTTTGCATGATACAGAGTAGGAGTTAAATCTAGTCATTTTTTTGTTGAAATAGTTCTCCATGTGTTTTTAAAGTTAACAAATTGTGAATTCCTGTCTCCCTTTCTCTGTAGCCCACTCAGCACATATATTTTTATATGGATATATAGAATCATACCTGGTACCACACATACATTCTTGTGAGGTGGATGAGTTGGCAGATACAAATTGTGAGAAGAGATCACTCCTACTAAACCGTGTTGGAACTGAATATTCAACCAATGGGTGAGCTTCCATGTTCAGTAAAATGAATACTTTTGGATCTGTGGATGATATATATTTTATGATGAATTTTGATTGACATATATGTTGCTATTTTTTTTTTCTGTGTGTGTGTGTGTTTTGTGTCACTCACCTGTTCTGTAAAACAACTTCAGAGAGAGAGGTTAAAAATTCATGCAAAGCTCTGATGGAGGTATCTAATATCTTAGTTTTGGTCTATTGCTTCTTCTAATTGGGTCATTTGTTGTGTCCCATGGACGAGGGCAGTGGTTCCTGTGCCCACCCCTGCAGCAACTCCTATTCCGAATAGGATGGCTAAAGTGAGGGATATATGTTCCCAGTTGAAACGGGTTGTATGCCCCACTATTTGATCTTCAAATGAACCTGCTTCATGATAGAGCACTCTGGGAAACATCTGCACCATTACACAATTAATCACATCTGTTGACCATTTCATGAAAACATTAACAATGTTTAAGTATATACAATTATGCTGTTGTAGGGACGGACAAGTCAAGGCACCTAAGATAGCAACGAAGACAGCGAAACCGTCCTATTTGGTTGCAACCAGATTCAGAGGGCATTGCTTCTGTTGTAATCAATTATTCTCCTGAAACTAAAGTATAGGTAGTTTCAGAATTTTGTACCCAACATGTAAGGGAAGGGGCTCAGAAGTTCACAGTCTGCAGAAGTTCAAAAAAGCCGTTATTTTTTCTGTTTTTTCCTCGGTTCTGGGCAAGTTAACTTTTCAAGGACACCTGGGAGGGAAAGAGCTTTTTCCTACCTTTCTTATTTTTCGCCCCTGACAGCTGTTACCATGGAGCCCTGATGGTAACTTCTTTATCTTAGAAATATAGCCATCTCTGTAAAGCCCCAGCTCACGGCCAGAGGCCTTGTTCAAATATTTTGTGGAAAACAAGTAATGGGGTGTCTAGCATAGAAGTGCTTATTTTTTTAGCCAGTGGCCAAGTAGAACAAGGCAACACTAAAAGAGGAAGTTTATCTACATTGAACTCTTTTATAGGGACTCTTTTGCTGAAAGTCCTAAAGTCAGCCATGGTGAAGACTTCTGTAGAAAGTCAGTTAAGAATTTTCTGTAGGCCTGGTACAGAAGGGGAAGACAGGGAAGGTGGGGCTGACAGCAGCTCCGAGGATCTGAGAATAAGGAAGGAGAGATGTAAAAGAATAATGGGAAAGGGGTTTGGTATTTTCCTAGTAACAAAAACTTGAGCTGCAGAACAGGTAGAGCAGAGGAGAAGACAAGAGTGAGTATCCCAAAATGCATGTGAGGGACTTTAAATTTTTAGTAAACTGTTTTCAGTGATGACAAAGCAACTTTAAAGGCCATTTTCATTACATCTTTGATAGGAGTCTGAGGTCTCTCCTCTGCTAGTTTCAGCTTTGTGTTAGCTGGTAAGAGGACCTGGTGGGACCCGGTGCGGGCACGGACAGGAGAAGAGAGGAGTGAGTCGGTGGATGAGAACCTGAGTACCTGCTAACTCAGCAAGGGGGCGATGGTCTGAGAACCGGGAGAGGTTTGGGTTTTTGATCTAATAATTGGAGAGGAGAAATCAGGTTGCTGAGGTGAGAGTGACAGCAGAGACACTGGAGCACAAGGCTGAAGGTGAGGATCTATTGGATAAGCATAGTTCAGGATATGAGTGAAGGATGGAAAAGGCCTGCCCATAGGGGAATCTCCTTTCACCCTTTTGAGCACTTGCAGAAGTTAAAAAGGTCACACAGGGCTGGGGATGTGGCTCAATTGTAGCACGCTCGCTTGGCATGCGTGCGGCCCGGGTTTGATCCTCAGCAACACATACAAACAAAGATGTCGTGTCCGCCAAAAACTAAAAAATAAATATTAAAAATTCTCTCTGTCTCTCTGTCTCTCGCCTCTCTCTTTAAAAAAAATGGTCACGCAGAATTTGAGGATCTAGAGACCCCTCTGGGGGCCATCGGTTTTGGTTATCTAATTGGTAATATGGCCAATGCTGTGTACTGAATTTGATGAGGAGTTTGTGTTCCATCAGGCAGCCCCTGTATGCTCACATCCCCATGACGTACAGAAAAAGTCGGCCAGGCATTCTGGAATTACTAAAAAGGAGTGATGGATTTTTCCTTTCCCCAGGTCCATGATCCTCTTAGTTGTACAAGTCCGATATTTACTGCCATTAGCCCCTTGAACTAGAGACCTTTTATTTGATAGAGGGCCCAATGGGGCCTTAAGCGCTGAGTTTATTGCCCCTATATCCCCTTCAAAGTTTACTGGGGTCTCCTCCACTTCAAAAGATACGCTGAGCTCAGGGAGGGGATCTGAGCCCCGACTTTCGTAGTCATGCTGAAGAGTCAGAATGGCTGGCTGGCGTGGCTGCCTCTTTCTAGGGCACTCTTGAACCCAGTGTCCTCTTTCTTTACAGTAGGCACATTGATCTGAGGTCAGGGGTGGCCTCTGGCGTGGGACCAGGTATCCCTTCCTGTCTCCCTGTTTCTTAATTTCTGGCCCTTTTGTTGTTGTGACCGGGACCTTAGTCAACTCCTTAGTCTGTCTTTTGTTTCTTTTATCGTCTTTTTGCTCCCTTCTCTTCCTCAGTTTCTCTCTTATAGTATACTTTCTGGGCTTCTCTGACTAAATCTCTCAAAGTCATATCTTGTAATCCATCTAAGCATTGTAACTTTCTTTAAATATCCAAGGCACCATGCCCAATAAAGGCCATTGTGACAGATGCCTTTTGATCCTCTGCATGAGGATCGAAAGGAGTATATCTCCTATATGCCTCCGTAATTCTCTCTAGAAACATAGAGGAAGATTCATCAGGCCCGCAGGCGTGGTAGCCACGTCACCCCAAATGGAGTAGGGAAATAGCAGTGCCGCTGCCCGTGCCCGGATAAGGCCCAGTCACCAGCTGGTGTGGTAGTCACGTCACCCAAATTGTAGTAGGGGCCAAGCAGGCCTCCGCCCACGCCCGCAACAAAAGCAGACCTGTGACTGACCTGCGGAACAGGCACAGCGGCCTGCCACCATGGTAGACATGACACCCCAATTGGAGTAGTGGCAGAGCAGAGCTTTCTCCTGCGCCCAGTACAAGCACAACGGCCCACCGGCGTGGTAGTCACGTCAACCCAATTGGAGTAGGGGCAGAGCAGAGCCTTTGCCCGCAACCAGAACAGGCCCAGTGATCTGCCAGCATGGTAGTCACGACACCCCAATGGCAGTAGGGCCAGAGCAGAGCCACCACCCGCTCCCGCAAGGTAGGCAGACCTGCAACCGACAGGCGGAACAGGCCGAGCGGCCTGCAAGCGCGGCAGACACGTCAACCCATTTGGTTCTTTGAAAAAATTAAAAAAATCGACAGAACATTAGCCATGCTAACGAAGACAAGAAGAGAGAGAACTCAAATTACTAGCATATGGGATGAAAAAGACAACATCATAACAGATATTTCAGATATACAGAAGATAATCCGAAATTATTTTGAATCTTTGTACTCTAATAAAATAGAAGACAGTGAAGGCATCGATAAATTTCTTAAGTCATATGATCTGCCCAGATTGAGTCAGGAGGATATAGACAACCTAAACAGACCAATATCAATTGAGGAAATAGAAAAAACCATCAAAACACTACCAAGTAAGAAAAGCCCAGGACCTGATGGGTATATAGCAGAGTTTTACAAAACATTTAAAGAGGAACTAATACCAATACTTTTCAAGTTATTTCAGGAAATTGAAAAAGAGGGAATTCTTCCAAATTCATTCTATGAGGTCAACATCACTCTGATTCCTACACCAGACAAAGACACTTCAAAGAAAGAAAACTACAGACCAATATCTCTAATGAACCTAGAGGCAAAAATCCTCAATTAAATTCTGGCAAATCAGATACAAAAGCATATCAAAAAAATTGTGCACCATGATCAAGTAGGATTCATCCGTGGGATGCAAGGCTGGTTCAATATACAGAAATCAATAAATGTTATTCATCACATCAATAGACTTAAAAATAAGAACCATATAATCATCTCGATAGATGCAGAAAAAGCATTCGACAAAGTACAGCATTCCTTTATGTTCAAAACTCTAGAAAAACTAGGGATAACAGGAACATACCTCAATATTGTAAAAGCAATCTATGCTAAGTCTCAGGCTAGCATCATTCTGAATGGAGAAAAATTGAAGGCATTCCCCCTAAAATATGGAACAAGACAGGGATGCCCTCTTTCACCACTTCTGTTCAACATAGTTCTCGAAACACTGGCCAGAGCAATTAGACAGACAAAAGAAATTAAAGGCATATAAATAGGAAAAGAAGAACTTATATTATCACTATTGCAGATGACATGATTCTATACCTAGCAGACCCAAAAGGGTCTACAAAGAAACTAATAGAGCTAATAAATGAATTCAGCAAAGTGGCAGGATATAAAATCAACACTCATAAATCAAAGACATTCCTGAATATCAGTGACAAATCCTCTGAAACGGAAATGAGGACAACCACTTCATTCACAATATACTAAAAAAAAAAAATAATTGGGAATCAACCTAACAAAAGAGGTGCAAGTTTTATACAAGGAAAACTACAGAACCCTAAAGAGAAAAATAGAGGAAGATCTTAGAAGATGTAAAAATGTACCCTGTTCATAGATAGACAGAACTAACATCATCAAAATGGCGATATTACCAAAAGTTCTCTATATGTGTAATGCAATGCAATTCAAAATCCCAACGGCAGTTCTTGTAGAAATAGAGAAAGCAATCATGAAATTCATATGGAAAAATAAAAGACCCAGAATAGCAAAAACAACACTAAGCAGGAAGTGAGAATCAGGCCGTATAGCGATACCAGACTTCAAACTATACTACAGAACAATAGTAAAAAAAATAGCATGGTACTGGTACCAAAACAGGTGGGTGGACCAATGGTAAAGAATAAAGGACACAGAAACCAATCCAAAAAAATACAACTATCTTATATTTGATAAAGGGGCTAAAAGCATGCAATGGATGAATGATAGCATCTTCAACAAATGGTGCTGGGAAAACTGGAAATCCATATGTAACAAAAAGAAACTGAATCCCTTTCTCTTGTCATGCACAAAAGTTAAATCAAAATGGAACAAGGAGCTTGATATCAAATCAAGACATGGTGTTTGATAGAAGACAAAGTTGTCTACGATCTACATACTGTGGGGTCGCCTCCAAATTCCTCAATAGGACACCCATAGCACAAGCGTTAATAACTAGAATCAACACATGGGACTTACTCAAACTAAAAAGTTTTTTCTCAGCAGAAGAAACAGTAAGAGGGGTAAATGGGGAGCCTACATCCTTGGAACAAATCTTTTCTCCTCACACTTCAGATAGAGCACTAATATCCAGAGTATACAAAGAACTCAAAAAATTTGTCAATAAGATAACAAATAACCCAATCAATTAATGGGCCAAGAACCTGAACAGACACTTCTCAGAGGAGGACATACAATCAATCAACAAGTACATGAAAAAATTCTCACCATCTCCAGCAGTCAGAGAAATGTGAATCAAAACCACCCTAAGATACCATCTCACTCCAGTAAGTTTGGCAGCCATTATGAAGTCAAACAACAACAAGTGCTGGCGAGGATCTGGGGAAACAGGTACACTTGTACATTGCTGGTGGGACTGCAAATTGGTGCAGCCAAATGGGAAAGCAGTATGGAGATTTCTTGGAAAGCTGGGAACGGAACCACCATTTGACCCAGTTATTCCCCTTCTTGGTCTAAAACCTAAAGACCTAAAAAGAGCATGCTACAGGGACACTGCTACATCGATGTTCATAGCAGCACAATTCACAATAGCAAGACTGTGGAACCAACCTAGATGCCCTTCAATAGAAGAATGAATAAAAAAATGTGGCATTTATACACAATGGAGTATTACTGTGCATTAAAAAATGACAAAATCATAGAATTTGCAGGGACATGGATGGCATTAGAACAGATTATGCTAAGTGAAGCTAGCCAATCCCTAAAAAAACAAATGCCAAATGTCTTCTTTGATATAAGGAGAGTAACTAAGAACAGAGTAGGGACGAGGAGCATGAGAAGAAGATTAACATTAAACAGGGATGAGAGGTGGAAGGGAAAGGGAGAGAGAATGGAAACTGCATGGAAATGGAAGGAGAACCTCAGGGTTATACAAAATTACATACAAGAGGAAGTGAGGGGAAAGGGAAAAATAATACAAGGGGGAGAAATTTATTACTGTAGAGGGTGTAGAGAGAGAAGAGAGGAGGAGAGGGGACGGGAGGGGGGATAGTAGAGGATAGGAAAGGCAGAAGAATACAACAGACACTAGTATGGCAATATATGAATCAATGGATGTGTAAGTGATGTGATTCTGCAATCTGTAAACGGGGCAAAAATGGGAGTTCATAACCCACATAAATCAAAGTGTGAAATATTATTTATCAAGAACTATGTAATGTTTTGAGCAACCATATATAAAAATTAAAAAAAAAGATAACTAAATTCGGTGAATAATGCACGAGAATCCTAATATTTCTACAGTAACTGACCCAGTTTAAAATCAATGCCAGTAGATTCCTATGGGACATGATGTGTATTTTGACGTTCATTTTTATTCAACAATGGTACATTACTATTTCATGAGTTTATGCACATCATAGGATATATATTTCATCCACAAATTAGCAAATTTATAGGCATTTGATTCAATTTCAATCGCTTCCTGCTTTACAACATATGCATTCCTCCAGGTTTCCTGACTGGTCTATTCATGAGACTTCTTTCCAAACATATTATTTTCGATTTTCATAATCACTTTTGAAACAAAACTCACACACTGTTCATGATAAACCAAAACACTAATATTACCATTAGATGTATAATTGGTGGGAATGAATGACTGTATATCAATATAAGATTTCCTGTTATTTTTAAGATATCAGTTCAATCCATTATTTAAAGTTGGAACAAGTTATATTATTTATTCACTGTATTGTCTATTCGTACTTTATCTCTAAATTCATAGACACAGGGTGCACCTCTTTGTAAACCCAATACTAATTTTACGTCTTGAATATATTGCTTCCAGAAATGGTGGAAGAAATACTCATGTCACCTGATCTACATATACATTTTATCACAGTAGTATTCTGGACAAATAATGTAATGGTCACGGTTATGATTGCACGAAGGACTAAATGGAAAGTGAACATGGATTACTAAAAACATCTATGTCCAGGTTGCCTAATGCTCTCAAATGTCAATCCTATTGGTGACTACATATTTTTTTCTTCCTAATATTATGTATTCAAACTCAACCCTGTTGAAAATGTCTAATCCTATCACTCACTTTATACTTTGCCTGATTTCGTAATGTCTCTATTGATATCTGCTTTTCTACATTTTTTCCCAGCTCATCATAATGACTGACTCTTCATATGTGCTGACTTTAACAATCACTCTGTAACCTAAACCCTATTGTTAAAGAACTTTTGTTCCAAATGCTATACTCACACTTCTTCCTAAACGTACTATCTTCCTATTTCTATCAACTCTCCCTTTTTGACTGGATGTTCTCTTCTACATTCAATCATTATAGTAAATGTCCGGCGAGCTTCACAGGAGGAAACCACCAACAGACTATCTCATGCAACAGCAAAGGGTTTATTGAGTGTCCAGCATGCTGGTGCTCAGAGCTCACTTGAATAGAGCAGATAGCCCTGAGAATAGCTTAAGTAGAGCTTATATACTTTACCTGGAGAGGGCAGGGAGGGAAGTTTATTGATGGATTGGGGTCAGTGGGCGATTTGCGTGCAACTGGGTGAGGGAGCACATTCTGCAGTTGGGCAGTTGGGGACAGCACATACTGGGAACAAGATTTGCAAGCATTTCTCAAGATTTCAACAGTGTTTTGTTAAGCATACAGAAAAAAAGGAAGTGACAAGTACCTATTTTACTAACCTTTTATTCCCCACTTCTTCTTCTGGCTACTTTTAATCATAAAAATGATCATTGGGGGGGTGTCACATTCTATGTATACTAGTAGGGTATTACCATAAGTTTAACTCGTCCAATTTGAGCCTGGAGAAAAGAAATTACACGGTTGAGAAAACAGGATTTAATAGTTAGCAATAACATGAGGATTACTATTGGACCGGCCAGGGTTGATAAAAACGTAGTTAACCAGGAAGACTGTGTGAACCAAGACTCAAACCACCTTTTTTGGGCCTCTCTGTCTCGTTGATGCTTTTCAAGGCATCTTTTTAATTTACTCTTAGATTTTATTACAAGTCCAGTATGCTCAGCATACAAACAACTTTCTTCTCTCAATGTAGCACAAAGCCCCCTTCTCTCATGACGAGGAGGTCCAACCCTCGAGTGGTCTGAAAAACAACTTCAGAGAGAGAGGTAAAAGACTCATGCAAAGCTCTGATGGAGGTTTCTAATATCTTAGTTTTGGTCTATTGCTGTCATTTGTTGGGTCATTTGTTGAGTCCCTTGGACAAAGGCAGTGGTTCCCGTGGCCACCAGTGCAGCAATTTCTATTCCTAATAGGATGGCTACATTGAGAGATATATATTTTCAGTGGAACCGGGTTGAATGCCCCCCTATTTGATCTTCAAATGAATCTGCCTCGTGATAGAGCACTCTGGGAAACATCTGCACGATTACACAATTAATCACATCTGTTGACCATTTCATGAAAACATTAACAATGTTTAAGTATATAGAATCATGCTGTAGTAGGGAAGGACAAGGCAACGCACCTAAGATAGCACTGAAGACAGGGAAACAGTCCTATTTGGTTGCAACCAGATTCAGAGGGCATTGATTCTGTTGTAATCAACTAATCCTCTGAAACCCAAGTTTAGGTAGTTTCAGAATTTTGTACCCAACATGTAAGGGAAGGGGCTCAGAAGTTCACAGTCTGCAGAAGTTGAAAAAAGCAGTTTTTGTTTCTGTTTTTTCCTCGGTTCTGGGCAAGTTAACTTTTCAAGGACACCTGGGAGAGAAAGAGCTTTTTCTTCCCTTTCTTATTTTCCCATTGCCAGCTGTTACTACGGAGCCCAGTTGCTAACTTCGTTAACTTAGAAATGTAGCCATCTCTGTGAAGCCCCACGTCAAGGCCAGAGGCCTTGTTCACATATTTTTGTGAAAAACTAGTAAGGGGGTGTCTGGATTAGGAGTGCTAATTTTTTAGCCAGTGGCCAAGTAGAACAGGGCAACATGAAAATAGGAAGTTTAACTACATTGAACTTTTTTATAGGGACTCTTTTGCTGAAAGTCCTAAAGTCAGCCATGGTGAAGACTTCTGGAGAAGGTCAGTTAAAGACTTTTCTGTGGGCCTGGTATAGAGGGGAAAGACGGAGAAGGTGGGGCTGAGAGCAGCTCCGAGGATCTGAGAATGAGAAAAGAGAGATGTAAAAAGATAATGGGAAAGTGGTTTGGAATTTTCCTAGCAACAAATATTTGAGCAGTAGAACAGGTCAAACAGAGGGGAAGATGGTAGTGAGTATCCCAAAACGCAGAGGGACTTTAAATTTGTAGTAAACTGTTTTCAGTGATGACAAAGCAACTTTAAAGGCCATAGAGGTCTGAGGGCTCTCCTCAGCTGGTTTGAGCTTTGGGTTAGTTGGTAAGAGGACCTGGTGGGACCCAGTGCGGGCACTGTCAACAGAAGAGAGGAGTGAGTGGGTGGAGGGGTACCTCAGTACCTGCTACCTCAGCAAGGGGTCAATGGTCTGAGAACCAGCAGAGGTTTGGGTTTTTGATCTAATAATTGTAGTGGAGAAATCAGGTTGCTGAGGTGGGAGTGACAGCAGAGACTCTGGAACAGAAGGCTGAAGGTGAGGATCTATTGGATAAGCATAGTTCAGGATGTGAGCAAAGAAGGGAAAAGGCCTCCACATAGTGGAATCTCCTTTCACCCTTTTGAGCACTAGCAGTTGTTAAAAAGGTCATGCAGGATTTGAGGATCTAGAATCCCCTCTGGTGGCCATCAGTTTTTGTTATCTAATTCGTAATATGGCCAATGCTGTCTACTGAATTTAATGCAGGGTTTGGGTTCCATCAGGCAGCCCCTGTACGCTAACATCCCCATGACTTACAGAGGAAGTCGGCTTTTCCCCCACACAGCCATGGCTGTTTTTGGCTTTGACAGTCGGCCGGGTAAACACAGTAATCTAGGCTAGCCAACCTGCATCTGGCTCGTGTGTCCCTACATCCATAATATTTGTTTCCATTATCTATGGTAAGGAAGGGATTTAATGGAATTTTAGTGGGATCCTCTTCATCAGGGATATCCCATTAGGAAAGACTTATAGCCAGCTGACAAATGTCTGGGTGGAGAGATGGTCACCAGGTCCCTAAGTGGGCTGCATGCAAGATAGATTATACTTCTTTTCCAGTAGAATTTGTGATCAGCCATCGCTGCTGAACGGGCTGATGAGGGTTAGGACTACTTGTGGCCAAGGGGAGATTCTATAGGCTTATCCACATGGTGAATATGCAATTTGAAAGTGTTACCAGTCTTTTCCAGTTTCCAGCCAGAGTGTGGACAGGGCGCAGGCTTGAGATGAGAGGCATGGATCCAGGAAGTGATTCCGTTTACCTTTACCACTATAGATGTTATAAGTAGCACCTGGTATGGTCCTTTCCAGTGGGGTTCCAGGGATGACACCTGATATCATCTTACGTAGATGAAGTCTCTTACTTGATATCGATGTGGAGTCCCCTCGTCCCCAGTTTGGTAGGGAGTGGCCAGCTGTTTCCACAGGTATCACTGAGATCTTTCAAGAGCTTTAAGTCTGTCAAACAAGGGGGTGTGAAAGGATCGTTAGGTCTTAGAGTTGGGCTTTGGTCTGTTACTGGAAGAGAGGCACCCTAGATATTCACAGGGGGTGTGGTTACTCAAAGAAACAGAGGGCATATTTCATGCACGAAACATTGTATAAGGCATGAGCATAGTCCAATCATTTATGCTGGTCTCTAAGCTTAATTTCGTTGAAGTCTCTTTAATGGTTCTATTTATTCTTTCTACCTGTCCTGAACTCTAGGGTCGGTAAGCACAATTAAACTTCCAATGAATCCCCAGGTTCCTGGCTAACCCCTGACTTACTTGGGCCATGAACGCCGGTGCATTATCAGACCGTATTACCTTTGGCAGGCCGTATCTTTGAAAAATGTCTTTCAGGATCTGCTTGACCACCATTTGCACTGTTTCTTTTTTTTTCTTTTAGTGGGGAAGGCTTCAATCCATCCTAAAAATGTATCTACAAAGACTAGAAGATACTTATGTCCATACCTTGCTGGCTTAATTTCAGTAAAGTCAACTTCCCAGAATTGTCCTGGTCTGGTTCCTCGTAGGTGCTTTCCTGCAGGAAGCTTGGAAGGGTAAGAATTTACCAATTGATGGACTCGACAGGCTTTTTTTACCCATTCAGTTATTTCTTTTTGCTGTGAGTCAGTTAGTGGAAAACTCTGTTCTTGATACTTCAGAAATACTTGCAGTTTCTTTGAACCAAGGTGAGTGAGTTGATGTGCATTTTCTACTGACATATTTAGAGCTGTGACTATAGGAGTTTTTACTGAAGGATTTAGAAATTCCACTTGGGGGCCTTCAGGGTTAAAAGTTATTTTGGACCGGAACTTGGTGAGCAGATCTCTGCCCATCAATGGGGCTAGGAATTCTGGGATTACTAGGAAGGAGTGATGGATTTTTCCTTTCCCCAGTTCCATGATCCTCTTAGTTGTCCAAGCCCGATATTTACTGTCATTAGCCCCTTGAACTAGAGACCTTTTATTTGATAGAGGGCCCAATGTGACATTAGGGGTGAGTATATTGCCCCTTTATCCACTTCAAAGATTACTGGGGTCCCCTCCACTTCAAAAGTTACCCTGAACTCGGGGAGGGGATCTGAGCCCCGACTTTCATACTCATCCTCCAGAGTCAGAATGGCTGACTGGCGTGGCTGTCCCTTTCTAGGGCACTCTTTGGCCCAGTGTCCTTTTTTTTTTTTACAGTTGGTACATTGATCTGAGGCCAGGGGTGGCCTCTGGCATGGGACCAGGTATCCCTTCCTGTCTCCCTGTTTCTTAATTTCTGGCCCTTTTGTTGTTGTGACCAGGACCTTAGTCAACGCCTTAGTCTGTCTTTTGTTTCTTTTATCCTCACTTTGCTTCTTTCTCTTCCTCAGTTTCTCTCTTAAGGTATATTTTCTTGGCTTCTCTGACTAAATCTCTCAAAGTCATATCTTGTAATCCATCTAAGCATTGTGACTTTCTTTTAATATCCAGGGCAGCTTGCCCAATAAAGGCCATCATGACAGATGCCTTTTGATCCTCTGCCTGTGGATCGAAAGGAGTATATCTCCTACATGCCTCCATAATTCTCTCTAGAAACATAGAGGGAGATTCATCAGGCCTTTGAATAATCTCTATTACCTTGGCCAAATTAGTTGGTCGCCTAGTGGCCACTTGGAGCCCCACTATTAGAACCTGGCGATAAGTGGACAGATGCTTTCTAACTTCAATGTTGTTGGTGTCCCAGTTGGGTTGTTTCAAGGGAAAACCAGCTTTGATTAAGTTGGGAAGATGTGTCCATCTCCAATCTGGTCGGAGGACATTTTTTTATAGCTTCCAGGAAGATTCTCTTTTGTTCCTCTGTCGTGAAGAGAGTCCCTAGGAATTGTTGACAGTCATCCCAAGTAGGCAGGTGTGAAAACATCAATGACTCAACCAGACCTGTGAGCCCGATGGGGTCCTCGGAAAAAGGGGGATTGTTATTTTTCCAGTTATATATGTCGGAAGAGGAGAAAGGCCAATATTTGTAGGCTTGCATTTTCCCCCCATGGCCTTCGTCAATCAATGGTCCGTAGGGACATAGGGGGAGCATCAGAGGAGGTCAAGGGTTTTCAATCATTCGCCACCATCAAGTTCCCTTAGCTGGGCTAGCTTCCTCCTGCGGAGGAGGGGCTGTGTGTGCTGCGGGGGAGTTATCTGGAGGGCGCTGGGCCAGCTTAGATTCCTCCAATGGTAGAGAGGCTGAGTCAGCTGCAGGAGAATCACTTAGAGGGTGTTGGTGGTTGGGGGACGAGGGCAGGGTATAATACGGGGGAAGAGAGTCCAGTAGAGTCAAATCTTGTGACTCAGGGATTACAAAGGGTGGAGGAGGAGGAGGAGCAGAGGGTTTGAGAGATCATGGGGGAAGGAGTAGGAGCAGGGGAAGGGACAAAGAAAGGCTTCACCCATTGAGGAGGAGATTTGCAGAGGTCCTGCAAAGTTAAGATATATGGCTGTTGATCCAGATGGCTATGTGTGCCTGGGTGAAAGACAATATCTCTGACTTCTTAAATTAGTGGGAAATAGAAAGATCCTTCTAGGGGCCATCCAAATTCAAAGGTGGGCCATTCTGAGGCACAGAGATTCCGAAAGGTCCAACGTTTTACTAAAAAAAGAAAGATTCTGAGCCCTTAAGCGGACTTTGGTCCAGTGATCAAGGATCAGGGACAGGGGCATTGAAGTGCTGTGTCCCATAATGAAAGATACACAAAGAGTGAATGCAAGACACACGACACAGACAAGACAAGACAATAAAGACATTCAATGGACATCCAAAACTGAGACCAGGACTGAGTAGCCAGCAAAACCCAATGGCCTGGCAATTCCGAATCCGATACAAAATATTACTGAGTCGAGGAGACTATTGTTCCTCGATTTCCCGAGTCTTTGGGAAGTCCCCCAGGGACGTGGCCTGCGGCTCTGTGACACGTCTGTCAGCCACCATCGGAGAGAACTCACGCTCTTCATCGACAGCCATTTTGCCAAGCCCTAACCTTAACACTGAAACAAGAAAGAGGGGCCTTACTTAACCCGAGAGGAACCCGTTAGGGTCTTTTGTCCGCCGCTGCCAAAACTCGGTGGAATCTCCATATGTAAAGGTCGGGCGAGCATGGAAGGAAGAGACCACTAACAGACTGTCTTATCCAACAGCAAAGGGTTTATTCTGGGTCCAGCATGCTGGGGCTCGGAGCTCACTTGAATAGATCAGAGAGCCCTGAGAACAGTTTAAACAGAACATATATATTTTCCTTGGAGAGGGCAGGGAGGGAAGTTTACTGATGGTTCAGGGCGAGTGGTCGGTTTGCGTGCAACCGGGTGAGGGAGTACATTCTACACTTTGGCACTTGGGGACAGCACATTCTGGGAACAAGATTAGCAAACAGTTCTCAAGATTTTAACAGTGTTTTGTTAAGCATACAGAAAAACAGGAAGTGACAAGTACCTATTTTATTAACCTTTCACTACCGACTATCCTTTTTGACTGAATGTTCTCTTCTACATTCTATGATCCAAAGTACAAGGTCTTATGCCATTGTATATCAATTTATTCAAAGCTAAGTATCCCAATCAAGGGCCCGGTGCCCTTCTGGGCTTCAAATGTTACTTAGATTTCTGTTTTTATACATATATTTCACCTATATATTTTTATACATATTGCAGGTTCCCAATATCATTATTTATTCAGCATAATGATTCCTAACCCAAATCAAACATGTTATTAACCCTAACCATACATGGTTCCCTCAATCTAACTTTACAGAAGAGCAGGGACAGAGTTGGTCTTACAATACAGGAATATAGGGAATCTTCCACCTGCTGATAACCTCAAAGGTCCATGCAGATATTATCTCTGGAGAAGATGTAGGCAACTCTGAAAGACCTGAGAGTGCAAAAGTCATCTTCCATGGAAAACAACCTGGTCAGGGTGAAGTGTTCTGTCTGAATCAGCCTCTCCATTCTTAATGTAGAGAAGATGGACCAAATGAGACCTGTGTGGAGAGCTGCTCCTGGGTGCCTATGGGTGATATACCATTCTAACTTGTGAAAGTGTCACAGGAAGCAGGGGCAGCCTCCATCTCATGGGAAGCTTGGAAGCAACTCTTAGGACAGATTGGTTGCCAAGGCAGTGAACTCATTCAGTTTCTGACGGAAGTGACCTCACCTCACTTCCTTGGTGATGGAACTCTGTGAACTTGCGATCCAGGAAGCCAGTCAAACATTGACAGTCCCAGTCCCAGTCTCAGTGGTTATACTTTTTGTATTTCCCAACGACAGAGTCAGTCTTTCTTGGTACCTACTAATGTTAGGATGGCCAAATGGCAGGAAAACTCTGAAGAGGGGCCTTTCCTGAGAAAACAGGTAGTGGCTCACCGCTGGCTCCTGACAACTTCAGAGAGTTGGCAAAGGACACAAAATCTGAGACAGGACAGGCCATTTCGGGGGAACGTAGAATGGCCCACAGTCAGAGGACACTCCAAATAGTCACAACCTACTTGGAGGAAAGAGGTGCCTTTGTGGGTGTGGGTGTGGGTTTGTGGTTTTGGCTCATGTTCTGAGAAGAGGTAGGAAATGAGGTTTGTTTAGTTTGGGGTGAATTGTTTCTGGTAAGTCATTTGACAATGCGAGTGTTTCTGTGTCGCTGTATCCCGCTGTGTCCGTTATTGTAGATATTAGAAAAGAGAAAGCATCAATGGATGTGTCCTGTCTTTTAGAAAGCTTACCAGCATTCATGCTGCCCAATTTATAAATGGAATGCGGCTTGCCATAATGATGGGCAACACCTACGATCTTCCTTAGTTCCTGTTTTCTTCCTGAAATCTGGCCACTCTCCATAATAGGCTCATGGTTTTGTATCCAAGATATGTACCACCTCCATGGTGACATGGCCATGTACTGAATAACTGAAGTGAATTGCGAGCATCTCAGAAAACTCACATACCTGTTTAACCTGTAAAGTCTCATTGGAGAAACCCTGCTTTGGGCCTTTTGCTTACCTATTGTTCTGTTTCCCTGAATGTCAGGAAGATCTTTGCCTCAGGACAACGCTTTGCGAAGTCTAAAAAAAACCTTTTTCAAATAAAAAAGAATGGGCATCAGCTGTGGCTCTTTGCTTAATTGCTTTGCAAAGAGATGTGTATGAATCAGCGTCTTGGCCCTGTGTTAGGCTGTAGCTTAGATTCTCAGCAACTGATGGATCTAAAGAAAGATCCCATGTGTGCATCCAAAACCAAAATAGCAAAAGAGCAGTCATTGTGGATGAAGTCTTTCGCCTTCCTCTGTAAGGTTTCTGACATCAATCAAGTGAGAATAGGGATCCTTTAGGTCAAATGAGTTCTTCAGTTCCCTGCAGAGGCTAGCCCATAGGTGGTTGGGTTTTCTCATGACTCCAATTCATATAAAGAATTTAAACCCCACAGTCAGTAGTTCTCAAATTTGAGAAGTGGATCAGTATTAACGGCAGGCCTATTTGATCACTCCTGGTTCACAGGAAGGGTGTCCAGGTCACGCAGAATTTAGGTAAATGAGGGGCAAGAAAGCATATTTTGGACACTCTCTTGGGCTGCATTCCTCATGAAAATCTCCAGTCAGAGGTTATGATGAGTGTCTATATGGAAGAAGATGAGGGCCATGTGGGAGTGTTTTGGATTTAATTGTGGTTATTTTTGTGGCAGTTGGAAGGGATGACTGAGTCCTCCTGGGTTTGAACTCTGGTGTGATTCCCCTTAGAGGCTGAGTACAGGAACTGAACTTAGAGAAGTATTGCCATGAATTGTGTTGGGATTTTCGAAGACCAAGCATTAGAGTCACCCTTGGAAACTGAGATCTAGGCCCAGGGTGGCTTTCCAGAGACCACTGGGAATCTCAGGCTTGATATCACATGATTTTATTCTTAACGACTTGGCAGTCTTAGTTGAGAGTCAAAACACACATGGACGTTACATTGTAGACCTCAATGGGCCTGGATTTATGTGACACTTTGGCCAATCTTTGGGAAACCTTGCCAGTGAGAGTTCTCCAGAACTTCATTTGAAATGAACTTCCACAACATTTAATGGTCCCTGAATGAATTGAAACCCACATGCTGCCAACTTCATCCTTGAAAAATTGCTAGATAAATACCATGAAATTTTTGAAATTCCCATGACCAGATGGCACTGGAGAAACTTTGGTTGTCCTGTTGCTGAACATGATTATTCAGGACAGTGACTTGATTGACTGAGTTTCATGAAAATGGTGTATAACAGAGATTCCAGGAAGTTGGACCCTGCAGAGTAGTGCGCCTAGTGCAGTGAAGGGCAGGTGTGTGATAAAAAAAAATCTGTGGTGGGGCCATGTGGATCTGCCATTGTCTTCCAATTGGCTTGTGACTGACATGGTGCAGCCAGCAGACGCTTCTATGTAAAGGTATCTTTTTATATGGAGAGGTTTCAGGCCAATGTTCAGAATCCGGTTGCTATGGTCAAGGAGGCAAGCTATGTGGAAGAGAAGCCTGGTTGGTACATTCTTCTGCAGGCCCTGACCCACCACAGGTGACAGAACTCCCTCCAGCACTGTGTCCCAGGTGAATTCCTTGTATTTCTTGAAGCAAATACGAAACTCCCAGTGCAGCAGCAAGAAACACCAGGAAAACTGGAGGATGACCAAATGGCTTCAGAGTTCACAAGAGTAGACAATTAGTCCCCAGTGGCCACAGTTTACCTACAAACAGAAAATTAAAGACAGCTTCCTCATATTTATTGAAAAATAAGAAATCATGTATTCCAGGTCACATAGAAGCATATCCAGATTTGATTGTCTCACTACAAAGGAAGCTAAATCTCCTGACTACAACACATATTTCAAGTGCCCAACCTCAGAGGTAGTTCCTCAAGAAGTTTTTAGTCCAGCAGAGCTCCATGTTTGTGGAGTGTTTACCCTGTCCCTTACTTTTGGAATCTCCTCTACCACCTCCAAGTTTGTGAACTCGTGAGCATATTTGATTCCAGATATGTATTCACAGATTTTCTAACTCTTCTCCTCTAATTGTGTCTAACTTGGGGCCAAGGTAATCTCAAGGCATTGTTATGCATGAGAGTGGGAAGATACTTTTGTAGCATATATTTGCATAAACATTGGAATCATTTTCCAAATGATTCCAAATCCCTGACACAAACCCATGCCAACTAGACTCTGACTACTAATTCTAATATGATGGAGAAAATTAACCCAAACAGAATAGAAATACAAGCAGTTCAGAGGACGAATGGTGTGTATCATTGGAATTGCCTTTTGCTTTATATAGGGTAGGAGTTATAAATCTAGTCAATTTTTTGTTGAAATGGTTCTCCATGTGTTTTTCAAGTTAACAAATATGTGAATTCCTGTCTACCTTTCTCTGTATCCTATTCAGGGCATGTATTTTTATATGCACGTATAGAATCCTACCTGGTACCACACGTACATTCTTGTGAGGTGGCTCACTTGGCAGACACAAATTGTGAAAAGAGATCACTCCTACTAAACGCTGTTGAAACTGAAAATTCAAACTATTGATGAGCTTCCTAGTACAATAAAATTATACATGAATCCATGTTCAGTAAAACGAATGTATCTGGATCTGTAAATGACATATATTTCGTGGTGAATTTCAATTGGCTTATATTGCTACTTTTTAATGTCTGTTTGTGTGCGTGCCTGTGTGTGTGTGTGTGTGTGTGTGTGTGTGTGTTTATATATATATATATACACACACACTCTACATATTTTTCAAAATATGAAATATATGTGTCTTATTATACACTCCGTAAATTCATTCATATTCATGTATGTGGATTAATAATCAACTTTTCACAAGATTATTCTGAGAAATATTCATCCACCTGAACTACATATTTGATTGCTAGTACTGAAAACTAACAGTAAATGGTGCATACAAATCCTAATATCTCTGCAGTAACTGACACAGTTTTATATCAATGCAAGTAGATTCCTATGGGACGTGATGTGTATTTTGTCTTTCATTTTTATTCAATACTGGTACATTACTTTTTCTTCAGTTAATGCACATGGTAGGATATATATTTAATCCACTAGTTCAGAAATTTATAGGCATTTTGTCTTACTTTCCATCACTTCCTAATTCAGAAAACATGTTTTCCACAGGGTTTCTTGACTGGTCTTTTCATGAGACTTCTTTCACAAAATGCAAAGGTCACACTTATGTTTGTACCGAAGTCTAAATGGAAAGTGAGTATGGATTACTAAAAACATCTATGTCCAGGTTGCCTAATGCTATCAAATGTCAATCCTATTGGTGACTACATATTTGTTTCTTCCTAAGATTATATATTCAACCTCAACACTGTTGAAAATGCCTGATCCTATCACTTACTTTATACTTTGCCTGATTTCCTAATGTCTCTATTGATATATGGTTTCCTACATATTTTCCAGAGTTCATCAATGTGACTGGCTCTTCACATGTACTGATATTTACATTCATTCTCTACCCGAAACCCTACTGTTAAAGAACGTTTGGTTCAAATCCTATACTCACTCTGCTTTCTAAACCTACTGAATATCTTCCTAATCCTACTGACTATCCTTTTGACTGGATGTTCTTTTCGACATTCATTCATCCAAGGTACAAGGTCCTATGCCATTGTATATCAATTTATCTGAGACATCTGTGCAGAATATAATTCAAAGCTGAGTATCCCAATCAAGGGCCCAATGCACTTCTGGGTTTCAAATCTTACCTAGATTTCTGTGTTCATACTTATATTTCACCTATATATTCTTGCAAATATCGCAGGTTCCCAAAACCATTATTCATCGCACAGAATGATTCCTAACCCAAATCAAACCTGTTATTAACCCTAAGCATACACTGTTCCATCAATCTATCTTTACAATAGAGCAGGGACAGAGTTGGTCTTACAATACAGGAATTTAGGGTATCTTCCACCTGCTGAAACCTCAAAGGTCCATGCAAAAATGATCCCTGGAGAAGACTTAGGCAGCTATGAAGGACCTGAGAGCGCAAAATCATCTTCCATGGCAAAAAAACCGGTCAGGATGAAGTATTGTGTCTGAATCATTCGCTCTGTTCTTAATGTAGAGAAGATGGACAAAACCAGGCCTGTGTGGAGAGCTGTTCCATGGTGCCTGTGGTTGATATACCATTCTAACTTATGACTGAGTCAGAGAAAGTAGGGGCAGCCTCCATCTCATGGGACCTTTGTAAACAACTGTTAGGACAAAGTGGTTGCCAAGGTATTGACCTCATTCAATTCCTGAAGGAAGTGACCTACCTCACTTCCTTGGTGATACAACTCTCTGAACTTGGGATCCAGGAAGCCAGGCACCCAGAGCCAGTGCCAGTCCCATTCCCAGTGGGCACACTTGTTTGAATTTTCCAAGGACAGAGTCAGTCTTTCTTGGTACCTCCTGATGTGAGGATGACCAAATGCCAGGAGAACTCTGAAGAGGGGCCTTTCCTGAGAAAGCAGGTAGTGGCTCATTGCTGGCTCCTGACAACTTAACAGAGTTGGCAAAAGGGACCTGATCTGATACAGGACAGGCCATTTGGGGGGAACATAGTATGGTCCACCAGTCAGAGGACACTCCGGATAGTCACAGACCTAGTTGTGGGAATGAGGTGCCTTAGTGGGTGTGGGTGTGAGTTCGTGGTTTTGTCTCATGTTCTGAGAATAGGTAGCAAAGGTGGTTTGTTTGGTTTGGAGTCGACTGTTTCTAGTAAGTCGTTTGAGAAGGCGAGTTTTTCTATGTCTGTGTATCCACTGTGTCCGTGGTTGTAGTTATTAGAAAAGCCAATACATCAATGGAGGTGTCCTGACTAGTAGGAAGCTTCCAGGCATTTATTCTGCCCTTTTTATGAATGGACTGCAGCTTGCCTTATGGATAGACAACACCTACTATCTTCCCAAGTTCCTGTTCACCTCCTGATTTCTGGCCTCTCTCCAGAATAGGCTCATGGTTTTGTGTCCAAGATATGTACCACCTCCAACTCTGTGACATAGCCATATACTGGATAGCTGAATGGAATGGGAACATCTCAGAAACCTCAGAGATCAGTGTAACCAGAAAAGTCTCAGTGGAGAAACCCTGCTTTGGGCAATTTGCTTACCTATGGTTCCCTTGCCCTGAATGTTAGGAATGTCTTTGCCTCAGGCCACCCGTTTGTGGAGCCTGAAGAAAACAGTTTTCAAATTGAAATGAATGGGCATCACCTGTGGCTCTTTGCTTAATTACTTTGGAAAGGGATGTGTCTGAATCAGCCTCTTGGCCCTGTGTGAGGTTGTGGCTTTGATTCTCAGAACCTGATAGATCTAAAGAAAAATCCCATGTGTGCATCCAAAACCAAAATTGCCAAAAGAGCAGTCATTGCTGATGAAGTCTTTCACCTCCTTCTGTAAGTTTTTTGACCTCTATCAAGTGAGAATAGGAAAGATACACCAAGTCAATTGATGGCTCCTATTGGAAAAATTCTATCACTGATGACAGCATCAGCATAAGTACCCCAACACTACGACAATTCGCTGCAGCATCAGATAGTTCACAATGCATACAAGTGAGTTCACAATGCATACAAGTGATACATAATCCAGGCAAGTTCTGCAAGCAATTCAGTGATGGCTATTGCAGAATCTGTAGATTGGTTTTATCTTTGTCTTCACTGGCACTGGGATGAAAATAGGAATTCTGGCAGTAATGCCTAAAGAAAAAATTATGTAACATTCCTGAGGGCACTAAAAGAAAACAATTTTCTTAACAATTTACATTATCTTGAAGAGAATAATTAAATATAATGAAAAGGAAAAGTGAAAGTAAACAAGCACGTCTGTTAACCTCCTATTTTTTCACATATTAAGACAATCCTGAACAGTTGTTTTCCCAATTTAAATTAAACAATTTAATTCACGTGAATAAAAAAAAATGGATATATTATTTCATTAGCACTCATCATATGTGATATATGGACATATGCACATTCAAATATATAACACAAAACACAAGTGTGCACACATAATAAATACATACAACACATAATATAATAGTAAAGGCCTTATAACTTTTTACATGTGAAATCATCATTGCAATGTTTAAAAACTCTATAGTCAAAAAATAGAACTGATAAGCAAAACATTATCCTAGGTCTGTATGAGCTCAAAAAAAAAAAAAAAACAAAAGAAAACTTCATGATGTGGGAAAGGGCAATAATAAAATAGATATTGAAAAAAGCATCCCTGTTCTGTCGCAGATGTAACGATAGCCAAACTGGAGTTTTCGATATCAGCTGTTATGGATTTGAGCCAAATCATCTTATTTTGGTCTATTGAAAGCGCTTCAGTTAATCTCTCTGGAATCCAAATCGGCTGCTGTTCTCCTTTTGGAAACACATAAACAGACCCCCGACTCCAGGCAATCACTGGGTCGGGACCTTAGTTAATCTCTCTGGAATCCAAATCGGCTGCTGTTCTTCCTGTGAAAACCCAAAAACAGACCTCCAACTCCAGAAAATTAATGGGTCAGGACCTTTCCATTTTCCTGTTAGAATATCATTCCAAAGTACCTCAGGCTTATACACATTTTTTGGACACTTATGCCTTTCTGCAGCACTAAGTCCTGAAAATCCAAATTTAAAAAGTTTAGATTAAAAAGGGTTATTTTAATTTTATCTTTGGGGAATTTATATTCCTTCCCAATTCTGTCTTCTTACTTTAATGAGTACATTTTAATAGTGTGATGTGCTCTTTCAACTATGGCTTGTCCCTGTGGATTGTATGGGTTTCCTGTTATATGAGTAATGCCAAATGATGAGCAAAATGGTTTAAAAGAGGTAGAAGTATAACCGGGGGCATTATCTGTTTTTTACTGTTTTGGAATGACCACAGTGGCAAAATTTTGTAAGCAATGAGCTATAACATCTTTAGTTTTTTTTTCCCCCATGAAGGGAGCCCATCAAAAATCCAGAAGAAGTATCAACTGTAACATGCAAATATTTTACTTTTCCAAATTCTGGCAAGTGTGTGACTTCCATCTGCCATATATGGTAAGGTATCAATCCTCTAGGATTGACTCTAAGATTAAAATGTGGTAAAATGGTCACACAATTTTGACATTGTTTTATTATTTGTCTAGCTTGCTCCTTAGTTATTTTAAAATGCTTTTGTAAAGTATTAGCATTGATATGGAACTTTTCATGAAAATTTATAGCTTCTTCTAGTGTAGAGAAAATATGTATGTATGTCATGTGTAGTTTTACCTGCTAAATCATTGCCCAAACTAAGGGCTCCAGGCAATCCTGTATGTGCCAAGATATGTCCTATTAAGAATGGATCTTTTCTGTCCCAGATTAGACTTTGTATACTGGAAAGCAAAGAGAAAACAGTAGAGGAAGGGGAAATCCTACCAGCATCTTCAAGGGATACTATAGCATTAACTATATACTGACTATTGGAAAATAAATTAAACACAGAATCTTTAAACATCACAAAAGCTTATAATACTGTATTAAGCTCTACCTTTTGAGCTGATTGTTGGGGTGCTAAAAATGTAAAAATTTGATCAGGTGTAACTATTGCTGCTGTACCATTATTTGACCCATCAGTGAATATATTTGGAGCATTCATGATAGGTGTTTTCTTGTAATTTTTGGAAAAATTACAGGATGCAATGACCCAAAAGACAATAAAAGATTAGATGGTAAGTGGTTATCAAATGAAACATTAGATTTACACAGGATTATTGCCCAAGTATTTAACTCATTAGCTAATTCATCAATTTGATTCATAGTGTATGGAGTAATAATTTTATTGGGAGAAATTCCAAACACTCCCTTTGCTGCTTTTATTCCTATTAGTATTAATTGTCCCTAAGCCTCAGGATACCTAGTAATAATAGTGTTAGAAGAATAAGATAAATGTATCCATAATAATGGACCTTCTTGCCAAAATACTCCTGTAGGAATATTTTTTTGTTGGTAGCACAATGAATAATAGAGGCATTATTTTATCAAATCTATCCAAATGCATATTTCCCATATATGTTTCAATGATTTTTAATGCCTTTCTTGCTTCAGGCATTAACATTCTGGGTGAATTTGGATCAGATGGACCTTTTAGGATATCAAATATAGGTCCCAACTCTCCTGTTGGTATACCTAGATAAGGCCTTATCCAATTAATGTCTCCTAATAACTTTTGAAAGTCATTAATTGATTTGAGTTGATCTACTCGTATTTGAATTTTTGGTGGACTGACCATGGTTGAGGATAATAGAACTCCTAAATAATTAATTGGAAAATTTAATTGTACTTTATCAATTGATATCCCTAGATTATAATTTTTTAATAAGTTTGTAAGTGTGGCATAACATTCAAGCAATGGGTTTTTAACTTGTGTGCTAATAACACATCATCCATATTGTGAAATATTTGTAGTTCAGGATTTTGATTTCTAAGTGGCTGGATTACTTTGTTAACATAAATTTGACAAATAGTTGGGCTGTTAGCCATCCCTTGAGGGAATACTTTCCACTCATACCTCTGATCAGGACCTTCATGATTCAGTGCAGGGATAGTAAATGCAAAACTTGGACTATCCTCAGGAAGAATTGGAAATGAAAAAAAAAAACAATCTTTAATATGTATAACTAAAACATACCAAGTTTTTGGCAAAGCAGACAATTGAGGAATCCTTGATTGAGCAGGTCCCAAAATAACCATCTCATTATTAATGGCTCTTAAATCTTCCAATAATCTCCATTTACCAGATTTCTTTTTGATGACAAAAATGAAAGTATAATGGGGAGATACAGAAGGTTGTATATGTTCTTCCGCTAATTGTTGTTTGACCAGGAACTGGGCTGCTTGTATCTTTTCTTTAGTCAGGGTCCACTGAAGAAGCCATACTGGTCTTTCTGATTTCCAAGTAATTTTTATTGTCTCAGTGGCCCTTTCTGAAAATCCAACCCATGTCTGTCTGTTGCTTGGTCTATTTGTATTGGTGCTGATATACCTTGATCTTGTTTTTCTAATCTTTTTCCTTTCCTAAAACCTTCTCTAGCCATAATAGTGGGTGCATTTTGATTGATGTTATTTGTTAATGTCAAACCTAATTGATCTAGGACATCTCATCCCCATAAATTTACGGGAAGATGATCCAATACATATGGCTGTATAGTTCTTTCACATTCTTCAGGATCCTTCCAATCCAATGCCATTGCACTTCTATGGGGATTAGTTGCCACTCCTAGGTCTCAAAGTATTTTAGTGTACTGTTGTAATGGCCAATGTTTTGGCCATTCTTGATGAGAGACGATGCTAACATCTGCACCTGTATCAAGTAGCCCATTAAATTCATGTCCTTGAATATTTAGTTTTAGCCTGGGGCGAGAATCTAAATTTAAAGAAAGCATAACCAAATCTACACCTGTGGAGCCTAATCCCTTGGAACCTCTTTCTACAGCACGACTGGAAAATTTATCATGCAGACTGAGTATTATTAGTAACTGTGCTATTCTATCTCCTGGTGAAATTACTGATATGTCCTTTGGAGAACTGGGTATAATTTTATTTCACCTTCATAATCGGGATCAATTACCCAAGGACTTATCATAAGTCCTTTTAGATTAGAAGAGATGCATCCCAATAATAAGCCTACCGTTCCTTTGAGAAGAGGTCCTCTCACCCTGTGTGAATGATTTGAACCCCCATCTCTACAGTTAGTACTGATCTGACGGAGGTGCAGATATCTAACCCTGCGCTCCCTCTGATTTGTATGATGAGGCGTCTGATGGACAATGTGTCCTGGGCACTACACTGATGGGGTTGCTGGGTTCCTCCAGTGCTCTGTATATTTGTGGTTTTGGGCCCCAGAGCATTGGGCTCCCCTGTCCATTTTTTGGCAATGGAGCCCGATGCCTTTCTCCATGATATCGTGGATAAACAGCTAGTCCTTGTTCATTTTTGATAATGAAGTACCCTCTATGGTGGTTTGAGAACGGCATTCATTAGCCCAATGTCTCCCTCTACGGCATCGTGGGCAAATACCCACGTATTCTACTCCTTTGGTACCTAGTTTTGTTAAACCCTCTTCCTATGGAGCAATTCCTTTTAAAATGTCCTGTTTGTTCACAATTGTAGCATGTTCCTGGTCTGGCATCTAAAGCCTGTTTTACTGCAGCTGCCACAAATTGCCCTTGTTCATTGATGTCTCTGGCATCTAAAGCCTGTTTTACTGCAGCTGCCATGACTTTCTCTTATTCATTAATGTCTTTACATAATTTAATATATGTGTTTAAATCTTCATGTTTCCATGGTCTAGTGATATCTCTGCACCAACGATTCGCTTGGTCATAAGCCAGTTTTTTATTAATGGCATTGCTTGTTCTGTATTCCCCAAAACTCTGATAGCTGTTTGAATAAGCCTATCTACAAATTCAGTGGAAGATTCATTAGCTCCTTGTATTACCTTAGATAATTGACCTCGTAAACCTCCATGTCGTTGTAAAGTCTTCCATGCCCTAACCGCCTCTGCAGCAATTTTTGCGTATACGCCAGGATCATATGCAATTGGTTGCTGCTGATCCTCATAAGGTCCCTTTCTAACAACATATCTAGATTTCTCTGAGGATAACCAGTTTCTGCATTACGCCTAGCCGTCTCCTTGCAAAATTCCTCATTGGCAACCTTCCATAAAAGGTATTGACCTCCATTTAGCACAGCTTTACACATATTAGCCCAATCTACTGGTGTCATATTCAAGTTGTTAATGGATTCGACCAAGCTTACAATGAAGGGTGCTTGAGGACCATAGGTTGTTACAGCCCCTTTTAGCTGCTTCACTATTTTGAAATTTAAAGCATGGTGAATTCGCTGCCCTCCTACCTCAAAATCAGGGCATGTTCATACTTGAGATCCTGTCTCAGGATCCGAACTATCAACTGTGGGGTTTGGGGGCCTCCCAGCATATGGAGGTGGCCTTGTTATTTGGACATTTACATCCTCTGGTGATAGAAAGGTGTTAGTAACAGTCTCCTGTAGAGGAGGCGCTGTTGGTTGGACATTTACGCCCTCTAGTGATAGAAAGTTGTTAGTAGCAGTCTCCTTTTGTAACTTTGCCCCTGATGGCTTTTTCTGCCCTAAGCTTTGTTCTTCTATCTTTGTCTGAACTGAAGTCTTTGGACTAAGCAAACCAGATATGAACGTTCTCAATGGCAATGTGCCAACTGGCAGAGTCCCTGGGCTGTTCTTTTACCCCCTTTTAAATCTTCACCATGATGGTTCCATTATGGTATATTTAACAACTCCTTAAAAATCCATGGGCTACATTTTTGTATTGTATCAACGTATGCCCTGACTGTTCTTGACTTTACTGAGATGCCTCCTTCCTCTAACAATTTACTTAACACTCTTTCAGTTTGTTTTTTTACTAATTTCTGATCCTGTATTTCTACTATAATACAACCCAACAAGACGATGCCAAACAAAACCGAGACAGAATAAAATAAAAAGGGAACAACAAAAAGTCATTATAGCCTTTATATCCTACTGACATGTGCATCCGTCCTTTCTCCCTATCTGTTCCTCAGAAGTAAATAATTTTTTCTCAGATGTGAGTGGTTTTTCATCCATCTCACTCATCTCCATGGACAGGCAACAAAAGTGAAGCAAAACAAAAGAGGAATCTTAAATGGCTACCCATCCTCTCGTCCTTCGCTCAGGGGCGAGCAGTTTACCTTATCACTTACCCTCAGTGGCTCCCCGTGCAAGCCATAAAAATGCTGCAGTCTGGCTGGGCACGATTCAAGAGCCACTTTTCAAAAGAAACAAACTTTATTTTTAGAACCACACATGCCAAACAAAACAGCTCCTCAGGAAAAACCCTCAGAGCCCAACTGCCACCACTGGCTTCCTTGTAAAGTTTCTGTCACACCCACAAGCCTCTCCAACTCCCACAATCCTCCTGCTCTTGAGGCTATTTAGCTGGGTCAGGTGGGTGGAGCCAAAAAAGTCCCACAATGAGCAGCTCTGTGGTCTGAAAGGGCAGGGAAACTGCCCAATGAGCATCACCGCAGTGGAGCCAATCAGCTAGATGTTGCTGGGGCCGCTGTGAGCCAATAATCATCTGGCAGGGGAATGTTGCTGGTAGCTGGAAGTTTAATGGGGCCCCTTAAGCTGTGGCTTTCAACAAATTGGTGTCTCCTTTCTCTGTAGACTATTCAGCACGTGTATTTTTATATGCACATATAGAATCCTACCTGTTATCACACGTACATTTTTGTGAGGTTGCTGACTAGGCAAATACAAG
This sequence comes from Callospermophilus lateralis, assembly GCF_048772815.1. NCBI lineage: Eukaryota > Metazoa > Chordata > Mammalia > Rodentia > Sciuridae > Callospermophilus > Callospermophilus lateralis. Next base: position 92,004 of record NW_027513028.1, read on the forward strand.
TTATGAGAAGAGATCACTCCTCTTAAATACTGTTGGAATTGAAAATTCAACCTATGGGTGAGCTTGCTAGTAGAACAACATTATATATAGATCCATTTTCAGTGAAATCAATATTTTTGCACCTGTGGATGATACATATTTCATGATAAATTTCGATTGGCAAATATATTGCTAGTTTTAATGTCTGTCTCTCTCTGTGTGTGTGTGTGTGTGTATATATATATATATATATATATATATATATATATATATACTCTCCAAATTTTTCAAAATATGAAATATATGAATCTTATTATACACTCCTTAAAATCATTCATATTTATGTATGTGGATTTATGATCAACTATTCACAAGATTATTCTCAGAAATATTCATCCACCTTAAATACAGATTTGTTTCCTAGTACTGAAGACTAACTTCAGTGAATGGTGCACACAAATCCTAATATTTCTACAGTAAAACCTAGTTCAACATCAATGCAAGCATTTTCCTATGGGACATGATGTGTATTTTGCAGTTCATTTTTATTAAACAGTGGTACATTACTATTTCTTCAGTTTATGCACATCATATGATATATATTTCATCCACAAGTTCACAAATTTATAGGCATTTGTTTCAATTTCAATCACCTCCTGCTTCAGAACACATATATTCCTCCAGGGTTCTTGACTGGTCTTGTCATGAGACTTCTTTCCAAACACATTATTTTTGATTTTCATAATCATATTTGAAGCAAAACTCACACACTCTTCATGATAAACCATAACCCTAATATTACCGTTAGATGTATAAATGGTTGTATTGAATGTATGAATATCAATTTAAGATTTCCAGTATATTTTCAGATATCAAATCAATCCACTATTTAAAGTTGGAACCAGTTATATTATTTATTCACAGTATGGTCTATTCATACATTATTTCTATATCCATTGACACAGGGTACTCCACTTTTTTCCCCCAATATTTATACGTCTTCAAAATATTGCCCCCAGTAATGGTGGAAGAAATGCTCATGTCACCTGATCTACATATAAATTTTAACACAGTAATATTCTGGACACAGAAAGCAAAATTCACTCTTATGATTGTAGCAAAGCCTAAAAGAAAAGTGAGCATGGATTACTAAAAATATCCATGTCCAGGTTTCTTAATGCTGTAAAATGTAAATCCTATTGATAAATCCTATGTATTTGTTTCTTTCTAAGATTATATATTCAAACTCAACCCTGTTCAAAATGTCTAATCCTATCCCTCACTTTATACATTGCCTGATTTCTTAATGTCTCTATTGATATCTGCTTTCCTACATATTTTCCCCATTTCATCATTGTGTCTCACTCTTCACATGTGCTGATATTTACATTCACTCTCTTATTGAAAACCAATTGCTAAAAATCTTTTGGTCCAAATCCTATACTCATTGTTGTTTCTAAACCTAGAGAATATCGTCCTAAACCTACGGACTTTCCCTTTGTGACTGGATGTTCTCTTCAACTTTCAATCATCCAAGGTACAAGGTCCTATGTCATTGTATATCGATTTATCTGAGAGATCTGTGCAGAACATAATTCAATGATAAGTAACCCACTCAAGGGCCCAATGCGCATCTGAGCTTCAAATCCTGCCTAGATTTCTGTTTTCATACTTTTATTTTACCTATATATTCTTGTAAATATTGCAGATTCCCAGAACGAATATTCATCCTGCAGAATGATTCCTAACCCAAATCGAACGTGATATTAACCCTAACCATACACTGTTTCCTCAATCTAACTTTACAGAAGAGCAGGGACAGTGTGACCAGGAAAGTCTCAGTGGAGAAACCCTGCTTTGGGCCTTTTGCTTACCTATTTTTCTGTTGCCCTGAATGTCAGGAAGTTCTTTACCTCAGGCTAACCCTTTGTAAAGCCTGAAGAAAACAGTTTTCAAATGGAAATGAATGGGCATCACCTATGGCTCTTTGCTTAATTTCTTTGGAAAGGGATGTGTCTGAATCAGCCTCTTAGCCCTGTGTGAGGCTGTGACTTAGATTCTCAGCACCTGATGGATCTAAAGAAAGATCCCATGTGTGTATCCAAAACCAAAATGGCAAAAAGTTCACTCATTTTGGATGAAGTATCTTCCCTTCCTCTATTAGATTCCTGACCTCCATCAATTGAGAATAGGGATTTTTTGGGTCATATGAGTTCTTCAATCCCTAAAGAGGTGCTTGGGTTTCTCATGATTCCAATTCACATAAAGAATTTGTACCTATCAATCAGAAGTAGTCAGTCAATATTGCTCCCAGAAATGGTGGAAGAAATACTCATGTCACCTGATCTTCATATACATTTATTCACAGAAATATACTGGACACTAAATTCAAAGTTCACATTTATGATTGTACCAAAGCCAAAATGGAAAATTAACATGTATTACTAAAATCATCCATGTCCAAGATTACTTATGCTCTCAAATGTCAATCCTATTGATGACTACATATTTGTTTCTTCCTAAGATTGCATATTCAAACTCAACCCTTTGAAAATGTCTAAGCCGATCTCTCACTTTTTACTTTGCCTGATTTCATAATGGCCCTATTGATATCTGCTTACCCACATATTTTTCCCACTTCATCATTGTGACAGACTCTTCACATGTGCTGACATTTAAATTCATTTTCTAACCGAAACCCTATTGCTAATGAAATTTTGTTCCAAATCATACACTCACCCTTTTTTCTATACCTACCTACTATCTTCCTATTCCTACTGACTATCCCTTTTTGACTGGATGTTCCCTTCTACATTCAATCATCCAAGGTACAAGGTCCCATGCCATTGTATATTGATTTATCTGAGACATCTGTGCAGAATGTAATTCAATGCTAAGTATCACAATCAAGGGCCCAATGCCCTTCTGGGCTTCCAATCTTACTTGGATTTCTGTTTTCATACACACTGTTCACCTCTATATTCTTATAAATTTCGCAGGTTGCCAATACCATTATTCATCCACAAAATGATTCCTAACCCAAATTGAACCTGTTATTAACCCTAAACATACATTGTTCCCTCAATCTTACTTTACAGAAGAGCAGGGACAGAGGTGGTCTTATAATACTGGAATGTAGGGATCCTCTACCTGCTGAGAACTTCAAAGATCCATGCTGAAAGGATCCCTGGAGAATATGTAGGCAGTAATGAAGGACCTGAGAGAGCACAAGTCATCTTCCATGGCAAACAACCTGCTCAGGATGAAGGGTTGTGTCTTAATCAGCCTCTCTCTTCTTAATGTAGAGAAGATGGACCAAATCAGGCCTGTATGGAGAGCTGTTCCCAGGTGCCTATGGTTGATATACCATTTTAACTTGTGAAATTGTCACATTAAGTAGGGGAAGCCTCCATCTCATGGGACCCTTGGAAGCAACTGTTAGGACAAAGTGGTTGCCAAGGCAGTGACTTCATTCAGATCCTGAAGGAAGTAACCTCACCTCACTTCCTCGGTGATGGAAATTGACATCCAGGAAGCCAAGCACACAGAGCCTGTCCCAGTCCCACTCCCAGTGGTGTCACTAGTTTTGAATTACCAAGGACAGAGTCAGTCTATCTTGGTACCTACAGATGTGAGAATGGCCATATGCCAGGAAAGCTCTGAAGAGGGGGCTTGTATGAGAAAAGAGATAGTGGCTCACCACTGGCTTCTGACAAGTCTCAGTGAAGAAACCCTGCTTTGGTACTTTTAATTACCTATTGTTCTGTTGCTCTGAATGTCAGGAAGTTTTTTGCCTCAGGCTACCCCTTTGGGAAGCCTGAAGAAAAGAGTTTTCAAATGGAAATGAATGGGCATCATCTGTGGCTCCTTGCTTAATTGCTTTGGAAAGGGATGTGTCTGAATCAGCCTCTTGGCCCTGTGTGAGGCTACGGCTTAGATTCTCAGCACCTAATGGATCTAAAGAAACATCCCACATTTGCATCCAAAACCAAAAAAGCCAAAAGAGCAGTCATTGTGGATGAAGTCTCTCACCTTCCTCTGTAAGGTTCCTGACGTCCATCTATGAGAATAGGGATCCTTTGGGTCCAATGAGTTCTTCAAAGCCCTGCAGAGACTAGACCATACGTTCATAGGTTTCTCATGACTCCAATTAACATAAAGAATCTAAACCCCACAGTCATTAGGCCTCAAAATGGAGAAGCAGAGCAGTATTAAGGGCAGGCCTCTTTGATCACTCCTGGTTCACAGGAAGGGTGTCCCAGCCACACTGACTTTAGGCAAATGGGGGCAAGGGACCTTATTTTGGATACTGTCTTTGGCTGTGCCCCTCATGAAAAACTACAGCCTGAGGTTATGATGAGTGTCTATATGAAAGAAGATGAGGGCCATGTGGAAGTGTTTTGCTTTTAATTGTGGTCATTTTTGTGGCTGTTGGAAAAGATGATGGGTCCACCTGGTCTTGAACACTGGTGTGATTCCCCTTAGAGACTGAGTTATGGAATGGACCTCAAAGAAGTATTGCCAAGTATTGTTTTGGGATTTTAGGATGCCACGCATGAGAGTTGCCCTTGGAAACTGAGATCTAGGCCCAGGGTGGCTTTCCACAGAGCACTGGGAATCTCAGGAAGAATATCACATGATTTTATTCTTAAAGAATTGGCAGCCATAGTTGCAAGTCAAAACACAAATGGACCACACATTGTAGACCTCAAACGCCTGGCTTAATGTGACCTTTTGGCCTGTCTTTGGGAAGCCTTGCCTGTTAGAATTCTCCAGAGCTTTTATTGAAATGAGCTTCCTCTCCATTTAATGGTTCCTGAATGAATTGAAACCCACAGTGCCTCCAACTTCATCCTTGAGAAATGCCTGAAAAAAAAACATGAAATTTTTGAAATTCCCATGACCACTTCGCACTGTAGAATCTTTGGATGTCCTATTGATGATCACGAGTGTACCAGACAGTGCCTGATTGACTGGGTTTCATGAAAATGGTGTAGAACAGAGATGGCAGTAATTTGGAGCCTGCTGAGTAGTTGGCCTAGAAAAGTGGTGTGAAGGTGTGTGTTAAAACATCTGTGGTTGGGTGATGTGGATCTGCCATTGGCTTTCAAATGGTTTGTGACTGACATGGTGCAGCCCCCAGACCCTTGTATGTAAAGGCATGCTGTTATATGGAGAGGTTTCAGTGCAATGTTTAGAATCAGATTGCTAAGGTGAAGGGGGCAAGCTATGTGGGATAGAAGCCTGATTGGTGCATTCTCCTGCAGACCCTTACCCACCACATGTGACAGAACTCTTTTCAGTACTGTGTCCCAGTTGAACTCTTCGTATTTCATGAAGCAAATACCAAACTTCCAGTGCAGCTGCAAGAAACACAACAAAAAGTGGAGGATGAGCAAATGGCTTCCAAACTGGAAGACACTTAGCCCCCAGTGACAACAGTTTACCTACAAAAAGAGAATTCAGCACTGCTGCCTCATGTCCTTTGGAAAATAAGAAACCATGTCCTCCAGGTAACATACATACAGACCCAGCTTAATGGTCTCACTACAAAGGGAGCTAAAGCTCCTGACAACAACATATATTTCAAGTGCCCAATCTCAGAGGCAGTTTCTCAAGAAGTCTTTAGTCCAGCAGAGCTCCATGTTTGTGGAGTTTTACCCTCTCCCTTACATTTGGAAATTCCTCTACCTCCTCCAAAGTTGTGAACTCCTGAGCATTTTCCATTCTTGATGTGTATTCACAGATTTTCTAACTCTTCTCCTCTAATTGTGTCTTAGTTGGGGTGAAGGTAATGTCAAGGCATTGTTCTGAATGAGAGTGTGAAGATTTTTGGGTAGCACATATTTGCATACACATTGGATTCTTTCTCCAATTTTTCATTTGAAATACTGAATCCCTGACTGTAAGGGGTAGAAGGAATTCTTTTTCAAAGAATAGCCTGACACTTACAAGAAACAGCCCCCAGGGAGACATCCTGTCTGGGAGACATCTTGTAGTCATCTGTGTTCCTGAGACATCCTGTGGCCATGTGTCTTCCTGAAATATTCTGAGGTTATCTCACCTTGTGAAGACATCCAGGAACTGCCGATAAGAGAGCTTTCAAATCTCCAGCATATAAATTCCCCTGTGTGAACAATAAAAGTTTGCATCTTGATCAGAACTTTTGTCTTGCTGTCATCTCTCATGTCTCTTGTCCCTTCATTCCTCCCCATCTAGGTTCGCTACCCACGTTGATGTGTCCTGCAGGCTGGGACAACTGGCGCCCAACGACTGGGGCTCGAGCCTTTGACTGAGGGGGAAGATTTGGACAAGTGGAGCTCACGATTGCCTCAGCAGACACCACTGAGAGACAGATCCAGGAGGAGAGTGGGAATGACACACAGTGAGTGACCCACCATGGGAAAAGCAATTTCGTCACATGATTTGTTTTTGTCAGGCCAAAAGGAATCCTTAAATACATGGGGGCACGTGTTAAGAAAAATGACTTAAAATTTTTCTTTTCATACATTGAAAAATTGTTTCCATGGTTTCCCCTTGAAGGGACCATTGATGGTAAAAGATGGCTTAGAGTAGGAGACATTTTAAAAGATTATTATGAATCCTTTGGCCCAGAAAAAGTGTCTGTTCCTACCTTTTCTTTCTGGAAATAAATTAGTGAAATTCTTAAAAGTTCACCCTTTGACAATGGTACCTTAATACTTGTCAGGATTGGGGAAGAGACTATGCAAAAGACCTCTCGTCCCTTCTCGGCATGCCCATCAGTTAGTATAGACATAGACCCTTCTTAGTCTCCCCAGGACCCTGGGAACCTTCCTGATCTTCCTCAAAATCCCACCCTAATGAATAAGGCTCCAATGGTTTCCAACAGCCTTTATGCAGTTTTAAATCCCAGAGAAACACTGACCCCTGGGGAGGAGGCTACCTTGGAGAAGGAAGCAGCTCGCTACCATTCAGAAGACCCGCCACCTCTCAGGACCCTGCCACAGCCTATAGGACTTACACATTCCCCTCCCTCCTATATCCCTCCTGCCTTTTGTGCTCTGGCCCTTCAGGGGCCAAATGTTCCCCCAGATATTTTTTCCCCACTTCCCTTGCCTAATCCGGCTCCCTTGAGAGAGTCTCTCCAACATGGATGGGAACAGATGCAATTTTTAAAAGAATAAAGATCCCTTGACTCTGAGCTCTCTCCATTAGCCTTAGGAATGGAGTCAACACAAGCTGACCCACAGTGGTCTAATACAAAGGTGAAGCCGCTCCATCGGCCTGTGCTCGCCTTCCCAGTCACCAACAGTCAGATAGATAAGCCTGCTCAGTCTGAGGTCAAAGACTTAGAAGAGGATCAAGAGGAGGAAGCGGAGGAAACGGATCAAGGAGATCAGGACTTAGAGGATGAGAAGTTCACCCCTAGGCAGGAAGGAACCCAGAGTGTCTACAAAAAATTTAGCCTCCATTTTCTTGAAAAACTTAAAAAGGCTTGTGCTCACTATGGCCCCACTGTGCCACGTTGGCTTTATTAGAAAGCCACAACACACAATTTCTTACTCCCAATGATTGGAAATTTTTAGACAGAGCTGCCCTCAGTGCCAGAGACTTCCTACTATGGAATGCAGATTTCAAAGAACCCTGTCAGAAACTGCTCAAAAAAAATTAACAAAGGCCTCCTCTAAATCCTGGACTTATGTTAAGCTAGTGGGCAATGCAACTTTTGACACTAAAACTAAACAGGCACGTTTCCCTGCTGGACTTTTTGCACAGATTTAGATGGCTGGCTTACATACTTGGAGACGCGTCCCTGAAAGGGCCTCGGCTATCACTTCCCTGGCCAGAATTCGACAAGGGCCCGACGAGCCTTATAGCGACTTTGTTCCCCGGCTTAACCTAGCTGCAGAATGCTTGCTTGGACCAAGCGAAAGCGAAAGCACCTTTGTAAAACATCTTGCCTTTGAAAACGCCAACCCAGCATGTCAGGATGTTCTTCGACATCATAAGGATAAAGGGAAACTTTCTGACTTTATTAGAGTCTGTGCAGGGGTGGGTGCAGCCCATGCCATGGGTCTCACTTTAGTGCTCCCTTTACCAAGGCCTTTTACAATCCTGGCTCACGTATTTGCTTTACTTGTAAACAACCAGGCCATTTTGCACGCAAGTGTCCGACAGGCAAACAAAGAGTAAGAATAGCGTCTCCTCAAACTGGAGCTAAACCGCCCCCAGCTACACTTTGTCCTTGATATGGTAAAGTTCATCACTGGGCTAGTGAGTGTAGATCAATGACAAATGCCCTCGGACAGCCTATTTCTTCCTGCTTCTCAGGAAACTCCCTGGGGCAATAAGGTTTGTTCCCTTCCAAACTCCCAACCTACCTCAAAATCCTTCTCCACAATTGGCTCCCTCCAACTACCCACTCCAGGCAGTGCAGGATTGGACCTCTGTATCACCACTGATACAACATTAGACTCAATGCAAGGGCCCCAGATAATACCAACTGGAATTATGGGTCCCCCTCCATCTCATACGTGTGCCCTTCTTCTTGGAAGAGCCTCTACTACCTTAGAAGGTGTTCAGGTCTTCCCTGGCATTAATGATAATGATTTCACTGGAGAAATAAAAATACTGGCCACAGTTATTAATAGAGTTGCGGCCATCCCAGGAGGAAAAAGTCTTGCACAATTAATACTCCTTCCCTTAGATTAAGGGGCACTTCCACCACCCAAACCTACTGTGGGGGACTGCCTCCTTGGGCTCCTCTGAGGTATATTGAGTTCATCCCATTTCTCATAATAAACACACCCTTACCTTACTTATTGAAGGAAAGGAATTCCAAGCAATTTTAGTTACTGGAGTTGATGCGACAATTATTTCTCAAAAATACTGGCGATCAGGTTGGCCCCTCACCCCATCCTTGACTGACCTTAAAGGGATAGGAAAGTCAAAAAATCCTCTGGTCAGCTCTACTGCTCTTAGCTGGACTGATAAAGAGGGTAATAAGGGAACTGTCACTTCTTTCGTTGTTCCTGACCTCCCTGTTTACCTATGGGCCCGAGATATTTTGAGTCAAATGGAAGTTATTCTTGCCAGTCCCAATTCCATGGTGACTCATCAAATGCTCCGTATGAATTTTGTCCCTGGTACAGGCCTTGGGAGGCTGAGACAAAGACTGGTGGGGCTTATACAACCCATAAAAAAAAATACATATGGACTTGGATATTTGGATTTTTAGTGTCGGTCCCTGACCCTCCTGTACCCCATGCAGATAAAATTATTTGGGAGACTCAGACTCTTGTGTGGGTGGATCAGTGGCCCCTTACCCATGAAAATTTGGAGGCTGCCTCCATGTTAGTGAAGGAACAGGTGGCAGCCCGCCATGTAGAGCCCTCAACCTCACCATCGTACACTCCTATTTTTGTTATCAAGAAAAAATCAGGCAAGTGGCGCCATTTACAAGATTTGTGTGCCATTAATAAAGTTATACCCCCGATGGGAGCACTACAGCCAGACATTCCCACACCAGTGGCTATTCACAAAAACTATTGTAAAATGGTTATGGACTTAAATGTTTGCTTTTTTTATCATTCCTTTACATCCTGAGGATAGACCCTATTTTGCCTTTAGTCTTTCTTGCATTAATATTCAGGGCCCTATGCAGAGACTTCAATGGAAGGTTCTTCCCCAAGGTATGGCCAACAGCCCTACTCTTTGCCAAAAATAGGTTGCTCAAGCAGTAGACCCTGTGAGAGAGTGAGGGCCACAAATTTATATTTTACATTATATGGATGATTTGTTAATTGCTGCACCTAATATCCATGACCTTAATAATTGTTACTTGGACTTTTACAAAATCCTCACTACCTTGGGACTACAGATAGCTCCTAATAAGGTTCAAACACAGGACTCTTATAAGAGTTTGGGCCTTAAAATTCTAGAAAATCAGATCCAAATTTCTAAAATACAAGGACGTGTGGACCATCTTCACACCCTTAAAGATTTTCAGAAATTACTGAGGGATATTCAATGTCTAATAACATATTTAAAATTATGCACTTGTGTACTTTTGACCCTTAATGATATTTTGAGAGGTAATTTCCACCCCTCCTCCCCTCAAAGTCTTACTCCCAAGGCATGACAGGCATTAAACCAAGTAACAGAAGCCATTGCCCAACAATTTGTTACACAAATTTCTTATAACCTTCCTCTGGTTCTGGTTATTTTACACACTCCTCATACACCCACAGGAATATTTTGGCAGCGAGATCCACATTTTAAAAATAAAGACTGCCCCTTGTTTTGGGTCCATTTACCCACCACATCCTCGAAGGTTATTACTGTTTATCTTGCTCAGGTAGCTTCTATTATTTTTAAAGGTCATTTGATTTCTCTACAACATTTTGGCAAACACCCTGATAATATTTTTATTCCATATACTAAGGACCAAACCCAATTTTTACTAGAGACAAGGGATGAATGTGGTATTGCCCTATCAGGCTTTTGGGAACAATTGATCACTACCTCCCCAAAGAACCCTTTTACATTTTGTCCAGTTACATCCATTTACTTTTCCTGAAATTACTCAAAAGGCTTCCATTCCTCAATCCCTTACTGTCTTTACAGACGGTTCCTGTAATGGCCGAGCGGTCTTTGTTGTCAATAACAAGCCTACCACCTTTGATACTGTCTATCAGTCACCACAGTTTGTGGAATTGTTTGACATAACACAAGTTTTTATAACATTTTTTATAATCCTGTTAATATTTATAAAGACAGTGCCTACATTGCTCATTCTGTGCACCTGCTGTTGATTTCACCCCCCATTAAGGCTTCTAACAATGCGGCCTTTCTGTTTCACCAGCTTCAGCAGCTAATTCAGGCCAGACAACACCCATTTTTCTTAGGACACATCAGGGCACACTATGATCTTCCCAGCCCTCTAATTCAAGGTAATGCCCAAGCTGATGCAGCAACTCGTTCCATCTTTCCAATTTTTGTTGGCTCAATTCAAAAGGCCATGGAGTTACACAATATACACCATTTAAATTTCCAGAGCCTTTGATTACTTTGTAAAATTACCAGCAACAGGCACGAGAAATAGTAAAAGCATGCCCTGGTTGTGCTGTCTCCCTCCCCATTCAACACTTGGGAGTTAACCCCCGAGGATTACTGCCCGATCAGTTTTGGCAAATGGATGTTACTCATTTTCTTGAATTTGTAATAACCAAATATATACACGTTTCTGTAGATACCTTCAGCGGCTTTATTTTTGCATCACCACATTCTAGAGAGGCTACCAAAGATGTCCTTTCTCATCTTGTTTCAGCCTTTTCTGTTATGGGTAAACCAATACGTATTAAAACAGATATTTATCCTACATTTACCATTGCCAAGTTTAAACAGTTTTGTGCTACCTTGCAAATTTGTCATACTACTAGAATTCCATACAACCCTCAGGGCCAAGGCATTGTGGAACTTGCCCACCTTAACTTAAAAACTTGGCTATCCCTCTTTAAGGCTTCCTCCCTTGTATTTACCACACCCAGGCATTGCCTTAACAATGCATTATTTGCCCTTATTTTTCTTACCCTAGACAATGAAGGCGATTCGGCAGCAGACAGACACTGCCATCCCTCGTCCAATTCTGTTCGCCCACCTGTTATGTGACACAATCCACTTACAAATAAATGGAAAGGCCCAGATCCTGTCCTCATCTGGGGAGGAGGCTCAGCTTGTGTTTTGGACCAAGATCAAACAACCCCAAGATGGTTACCAGAACTCCTGGTTAAACAGGTTAATGACTTACCTCAAAACAGGGACAGAGGCACTCCTCATGAGGACAAAATTTCATCTTTTTCAGATGCAGCCAACAATCTGCCAGCCTTGGAATAACAGTTCCTGTGGGCACAGGTACACTGGCTTAGGCACGTCTATTCACTCTTACCATCGCCTCTCTCAACAAATTATAAACTCTATCAGGAACAACTGATAAAAACTCTATCAGGAACCATTAAAAATTTGCAGGACCAAATAGACTGCCTGGCAGAAGTGTTCCTTCAAAAAAGACGAGGCTTAAATTTGCTGACAGCTAACCAGGGAGGTATTTGCTTGGCCTTAGGGGAACGATGCTGCATTTATGCCAATAATTCTGGCATAGTATGCACTAAAATTAAGCAGCTTCAAGAAGATCTAGAAAAGAGATGAAGGGAAATATTTGAAAATCCCCTCTGGACTGGGCTTAATGGATTTTTACCCTACCTTCTTTCCCTATTAGGCCCTTTGTTGGGTTTACTTTTAATGGTGTCCCTAAAACCCTGCATTATAAACAGGCTGGTACAATTTATTAAAGAACAGATTAATATTTTGGCCTCTAAGCCCATACAGGTCCACTATCATTGCCTGGATATGGAAGACCGTGCTGCCAACATTTAAAAGGATGTTCTACCCTCCTCACAAGCTTATTTCTTAAGTTTACATGCCCACAGATCTCGCTTTCTTACATAAAACTCTAAGTAACAGCTCTGACCAACGATCTTCTGCACTTGCCATAAGGGTTCATCCTCCATGGGCCGCTCCACTTGGGGGAGGACGAACCCATGGAGTGAGGACGTTAGGGCATAATAACGGAGGGTGCAGGAAGGACTGCAGGAGGATGCATCCATGGTTCCCAAAATCCAAGTCTTCTGAGTGACACGCTCTGGTGCATGGCAGTTGGCATGCTTCCCCCTCAAAGCCGTCTCCTCAAAAAACATGCCAAGGCCACCACGAAATCTAGTAAACATGCTCGATCAGATCAGGAGATATTCTAAGGCCTGCTAGAGAAACAGAGCCTCTATAACCCCCTAAAACATTGGCCTGTAAGGTATGGTCAAATATTTTATATAAGAAAGGGAGGAGATGTCAGGGGCTAGAAGGAAGTTCTCCTTCAAAGAATAGCCTGACACTTACAAGAAATAGCCCCCTGCGAGATATCCTGCCTGGGAGACATCCCGCAGCCATCTATCACCCTGAGACATCCTGCAGCTATCCGTCTTCCTGAAATATCCTGAGGTTATCTCACCCTGTGAAGACATCCAGCAACTGCCGATAAGAGAGCTTTCTCATCCGCAGCATATAAATACACTGTGAGAACTATAAAAGTTTTCAGCATGATCAGAACTGTTGTCTTGCTGTCATCTCTCATGACTCTTTTCCCTTCATTCCTCCCCAACAAGGTTCAACGCCCACGTTGAAGTGTCCAGCCGGCCCAGACACCTGACACTAAACCATAACCTACTAGACTCTGACTACTAATACTAATATGATGGAGAAAAATAATCCAACAGAATGGAAATGCAAGCAGTACAGATGAGGCATGGTGTATAGTTGGACTTGCCTTTTGAATGATATAGGTTAGGTGTTATAAATCTAGCTAATTTATAATTGAAATAGTTCTCCACATGTTTTTAAAGTTAACAAATATGTGAATACCTGTCTCCCATTCTCTGTAGCCAATTCAGCACATGTATTTTTATATGCACATATAGAATCCTACCTGGTATCACACGTATATTCTTCTGAGGTGTCTGACTTGGCAAATACAAATTGTGAGAAGAGATCACTCCTCCTAAACTCTGTTGGAACTGAAAATTCAACCTATGGGTGAGCCTCCTAGTAGAAAATTCAACCTATGGGTGAGCCTCCTAGTAGAACAACAAGCCATACATAAATCCATGTTGAGTAAAATAAATATTTTTGCATCTGTGGCTGATGTACATTTCATGAAGAATTTCGATTGGCATATATATTGCTACATCTTATTGTCTGTTTTTGTTTTTTTAATATATATATATATATATATATATATATATATATATATATACACAATCTTCAAATTTTTCCAAATATAAAATATATGTGTCTTATATACACTACCTAAATTCTTTCATGTTCATGTATGTGGATTTATAATCAACATTTCACAAGATTATTCTCAGAAATATTCATCCACCTGAAATACATATTTGTTTCCTATTACTGAAAACTAACTTCAGTGAATTGTGCATACAATCCTAATATTTCTACATTAACTGACCATGTTTAACATCAATGCAAGTCGATTCCTATGGGACATGATGTTTATTTTGAAGTTTATTTTATTCAACACTGGTACAATACAATTTCTACAGTTTACGAACATCATAGGACATATATTTCATCCATAAGTTCACAAATTTATAGGCATTTGATTCACTTTCAATCATTTACTGATTCAGAACACATGTATTCCTCCAGGTTTCTTGACTGGTCTTTTCATGAGACTTTATTTCAAACACATTATTTTCAATTTCCATAATCATTTTGAAGCAAAACTCACACACTCTTCATGATAAAACATAACCCTAATATTACCATTAGATGTATTACTGGTTAGAATGAATAATTGTATATCAATATAAGATTTTCTGTATATATTCAGATATCAATTCAATCTATTATTTAAAGTTGGAACCAATTATATTATTTATTCACAGTATGGTCTACTCATGAATTATCTCTACATTCATAGACAAAGGGTACATCTATTTGTAACCCCAATACTAATTTATTCATCTTCAAAATGTTGCTCCCAGAAATGGTGGAAGAAATACTCATGTCACCTGATGTACGTATGCATTTATCACAGTAATATTCTGGACACAATAAGCAGAGGTCACACTTATGATTGTACCAAAGCCTAAATGGAAAGTGAGCATGGATTACTAAAAACATTCATGTCCAGGTTGCCTAATGCTCTCAAATGTCAATCCTATTTATGACAACATATTTGTTTCTTCCTAAGACTATATATTCAACCTCAACTCTGTTCAAATGTCTAATCCTATCACTCACTTTATACTTTCCCTGATTTCCTAATGTCTATATTGATGTCTGCTTTCCTAAATATTTTCACCAGTTCACCATTTTGACTAACACTTCACATGTGCTGACATTTACGTTCACTGTCTATGTGATACCCTATTGCTAAAGAACTTTTGTTACAATTCCTGTACTCACTCTTCTTCTGAAACCTACAGAATATCTTCCTAATCCTACCGACTATCACAGTTTGAGTGGATACTCACTTCTACATTCAATCATCGAAGGTACAAGGTCCTATGCCATTGATTATTGATTTATCTGAAACATCTTTGCAGAACATGTATCAAAGCTAAGTATCCCAATCAAGAGTGCAATGCCCTTCTGGGATTCCAATCTTACCTAGATTTTTGTTTTCATACTTATATTTCACCTATATATTCTTATAAATATCACAGGTTCCCAATACCATTATTCATCAAGCAGAATGATTCCTAACCCAAATCAAACCTGTTATTAAGCGAAACCATACACTGTTCCCTCAATCTAACTTTACAGAAGAGCAGGGACAGTGTTGGTCCTAAAATAGAGGAATGTAGGGAATCTTCCACCTGTTGAAAAACTCAAAGTTTCATTCAGAAGTGATCCCTGGAGAAGATATAGGCACCACTGAAGGACCTGAGAGAGCAAAAGTCAACTTCCATGGCAAACAACCTGGTCAGTATGAATGGTTGTTACTGAATCAGCCTCTCTGTTCTTTTTTTTATTATTGATTGTTCAAAACCTTACAAATCTTTTGACATAACATATTCATACATTAGCATACATTAGCTTCAAGTGATTTATGAACTCCCATTTTTACCCCAGATACAGATTGAAGAATCACATCCGTTACACATCCACATTTTTACATAATGCCATACTAGTAATTGTTGTATTCTGCTACGGTTCCTATCCTCTACTATCCCCCCTCCCCTCCCCTCCCATCTTCTCTGTCTACCCCATCTACTGTAATTCATTTCTCACCTTGTTATTTTCCCATTCCATTCACAACCTCTAATATGTAATTTAGTATAACAATGAGGGTCTCCCTCCATTTCCATGCAATTCCCCTTTTCTCTCTCTTTCCCTCCCACCTCATGTCTCTGTTTAATGTTAATCTTTTCTTCCTGCTCTTCCTCCCTGCTCTATTCTTAGTTGCTCTCATTATATCAAAGAAGACATTTGGTATTTGTTTTTTAGGGATTGGCTAGCTTCACTAAGCATAATCTGCTCTAGTGCCACCCATTAGAATATGGACCCAAACAGTCCTGTTTGGAGAGCTGGTCTTGGGTGCCTATGGTTGATATACATTCTAACTTGTGAAAGTGTCACAGTACGTAGGGGCAGCCTCCATCTCATGGGACCCTTGGAAGCAACTGTTAGGACAAAGTGGTTGCTAAGGCAGTGACCTCATTCAGTTCCTGAAGGAAGTGACCTCACCTCACTTCCTTGGTGATGGAACTCTAAGAACTTGTTATCCAGGAAGACAGGCACCCAGAGCCTGTCCCATTCCCAGTCACAGTGGTCTCACTTGTTTGTATATACCAAGGACAGAGTCAGTCTTTCTTGGTACCTACTGATATGAGAATGGCCAAATTCCAGAAAAGCTCTGAAGAGGGGCCTTTCCTGAGGAAAGCAGATAGTGGTTCACCACTGGCTCCTGACATCTTCACAGAGTTGGTTAAGGAGACCAGATCTGAGACAGGACAGGCCATTTCTGGGGAACATACTATGGCCCACCAGTCAGAGGACACTCTGGATAGTCACCGACCTACTTTGGGGAAGGAGGTGCCTCTGTAGGTGTCGCTGTGTGTTTGTGGATTTGTCTCATGTTCTGAGAATACATAGAAAAGGCCGTTTGTTTGGTTTTGAGTGAACTATTTCTAGTAAGTCATTTGACAAGGCGAGTGTTTCTATGTCTGTGTATCCCACTGTGTCCATGGTTATAGACATTAGAAAAGATAATGCATCAATTGATGTGTCCTGTCTAGTAGAAAGCTTCCCATCATTTATTCTGCCAAATTGATGAATGGATTTTGGCTTGCCTTGTCGATGGGCAACACGCGCTATCTTCCAAAGTTCGTGCGTTCTTCCTGAATTCTGGCCACTCTACAGAATAGGCTCATGGTTTTGCGTCCAAGATATGTACCACTTCCAAGCCCTGTTACATGGCCATGTACTGGATAGCTGAAGGGAATGGCGAGCATCTCAGAAAACTCAAATATCAGTGTGACCAATAAAGTCTCAGTGGAGAAACCCTGCTTTGCTTACCTATTGTTCTGTTGCCCTGAATGTCAGGAAGGTCTTGGCCTCAGTCCACCCCTTTGTGAAACCTGAAGAAAACAGGTTTCAAATGGAAATGAATGGGCATCACCTGTGCCTCTTTGCTTAATTGCTTTGGAAAGGGATGTGTCTGAATCCGCCTCTTTGCCCTGTTTGAGGCAATGGCTTAGATTCTCAGCACCTGATGTATCTTAAGAATGATCCCATGTGTGCATCCAAAACCAAAATGGCCAAAAGAGCAGTCATTGTGGATGAAGTCTCTCCCCCTCTTCTGTTAGGTTCCTGACCTCCATCAAGTGAGAATAGGGATCCTTTGGGTCAAATGATTTCTTCAAACCCTGCAGAAGCTAGCCGATAAGTGCTTGGTTTTCTAATGACTCCAATTCACATAAAAAAATAAACCCCACAGTCAGTAGGCCTCAAATTAGAGAAGCAGAGAAGTATTAACAGCAGGCCTTTTTGATCACTCCTGGTTCACAGAAAGTGTGTCCAGGCAACCCTGATTTTAGGCCATTAAGGGGCAAGGGAGATTATTTTGGAGACTGTCTTGGGCTTCGCCCCTCATGGAAACATCCAGCCAGAGGTTATGATGAGTGTCTATATGAAAGATCATGAGGGCCATGTGGGAGTGTTTTGGTTTTAATTGTGGCCATTTGTTTGGTGGTTGGAAGAGATGACTGGGTCCACCTTGACATGAACTCTGGTGTGATTCCCCTTAGAGACTGAGTTCTGGAACTGAACTCAGAGAATTATTGCCATGAATTGTGTTAGGATTTTAGGAGGCATGCATGAGAGTCCCCCTTGAAAACTGAGATCTAGGCCCAGGGTGGCTTTCAACAGAGCACTCGGAATCACAGCCAAGATATCACGTGATTTTATTCTGAAAGACTTGGCAGCCATAGTTGAGAGTCGAAACACACATGGTCCTCATTGTAGACCACAATGGGACTGGCTTCATGTGACCATTTGGCCACTTTTTGAGAAGCCTTGCCTGTGAGAATTCTCCAAAGCTTTCATTGAAATGTGCTTCCTCTACATTTAATGGTTCTGGAGTGAATTTTAACCCACAGTGCCTCCAACATCATCATTGAAAAATGGCTACAAAAATACCATAAAATTTTTGAAATTCCCATGACCTGGTGGCAATGGAGGACATTTGGATGTCCTGTTGCTGGTCATGAGTATACCATACAGTGCTTTGATTGACTGGGTTTTATGAAAATCGTGTAGAACAGAGATGCCAATAAGTTGGAGCCTGCTGAGTAGTGGGCCTAGAGCCGAGGTGGTCAGGTGTGTGATAAAACATCTGTGGTGGGGCCTTGTGGATCTTCCATTGGCTTCCAAATGGCTTGGAACTGACATGGTGCAGCGAGCAGTCCCTTCTATGTAAAGGCATCTTGTAATATTGAGAGATTTCAGGGCAATGTTCAGAATCATGTTGCTATCGTCAATGGGGCAATATATGTGGGCTAGAAGTATGTTTGGTGCATTCTCTTGCAGAAACTGACCCACCACATGTGACAGAACTCTCTCCAGCACTGTGATCCACTAAAACTCCTTGTATTTTTGAATCAAATAGCAAACTCCTAGTGCAGCAGCCAGAAACACCATGAAATTTGGAGGATGACCAAATGGCTTCACAGTCCACATGAGGAGACACTTAGAACCCAGTGGTCACAGTTTACCTACAAAGAGCAAATTCAGCACTGCTGCCTCATCTTCACTGGAAAATAAGAAACCATGTCCTCCAGGTCACATAGATGCAGACCCAGCTTTGATGGTCTCACTACAAATGAAGCTAAAGCTCCAGAAAACAACATATTTTTCAGGTGCCCAACCTCAGAGGCAGTTCTTCAAGAAGTCTTTAGGCCAGCAGAGCTCCATGTTTGTGGAGTGTTTACCCTGTCCCTTACTTTTGGGAACTCCTCTACCACCTCCAGTGTTGTGAACTACTGAGCATATTCCATTCCAGATATGTATTCACAGATTTTCTAACACTTCTCCTCTAATTGTGTCTTACTTGGGGCAAAAGTAATGTCAAGCCATAGTTCTTGATGAGAGTGGGAACATTTTTGTGTAGCACATATTTGCATACACATTGGATTCATTTTCCAATTTTCCATTTGAAATACTGAATCCCTGACACTAACCCCTACCCTACTAGACTCTGACTACTAATCGTAATATCATGGAGAATAATAACCCCATCAGAATAGAAATACAAGCAGTTCAGAGGAGGCATGTTTGGTATTGTTGGACTTGCCTTTTGCATTATATACGGTAGAAGTTATAAATCTAGTCAATTTTTTTGTTGAAATAGTTCTCCTTGTGTTTTTAAAGTTAACAAATATGTGAATTTATTTCTCCCTTTCTCTGTAGCCTAGTCAGCAGATGTATTTTTATATGCATATATAGAATCCTACCTGGTATCACACGTACATTTTTGTGAGGTGGCTGACTTGGCAGATACAAATTGTGAGAAGATATCACTCCTCCTAAACGCTGTTGAAACTGAAAATTCAACCTATGGGTGAGCCTCCTATTTGAACAACATTATACATAAATCCATGTTCAGTAAAACTAATATTGTTGGATCCGTGGATGATATGTATTTCATGATAAATTTCGTTTGGCGTACATAATGCTACATTGTAATGTCTCTGTGTGTATATATATATATATATATATATATATATATATATATATATATACTCTCCAGATTTTTCAAAATATGAAATATATGTGCCTTATTGTGCACTCCCCAAATTCATTCATATTCATGTATGTGGATTTATAATCAACTTTTCAAAAGATTATTCTCAGAAATATTCATCAACCTGAAATACATATTGGTTGCCTAGTACTGAAAACTATCTTCAGTAAATGGTGCATACAAAACATAATATTTCAACTTTGCAAGTTGGCCGCAAATAGAGTGCATCACACCCAGTGTACCACGCCACATTGCAGGTGAATAACGAGTTAAAATGACAAAAGACTATCTTGTTAGGATCTTATAGAAAAATGGGTGTGCTCCGAAACCTAAAAGAATGATTTCCACCAACGAGGTCCGGTAATTGAGTCTCAAACGTGAGCTGAATATGCAACCGGAGATCCGGGCTTATTGATCCCTGTGGCCCGCCCCATGGCTGCAGACATCGAGGCACCACCGAGAAGCGACTAGCATCCAGGGAGAAACGTTGCTGCAGATTCTGTGGAATCCTGCCGGCTGACACCGCACTGAGCCCCAGGCCGAGTTCGGGATTTCATTCAGGGAAGGAAGCTCTACAGTTCTATCCCCCACAACGGAAACTCCACCAAGGAAACCAATGGCCACCATCTTGGAGAGCTGAAGTAACCACCGCCACTCTCCGACAGATTGCAACAATAAAACAGTTGTGTGTTTTCCGCTCATCTCCCATACAGTAGGAAATTTGCATAAAATCTCTCCTAAGCTTTCCAGGGGAGGGATTTTCAGAGAGAGCCTGCATAAAGATTCGGGGGGGAAACTAGAGGCACCTGACCTTCAACTCCCCCTCCCATCAGTGGTGAAAACGAAATCTGTCTAGCCAGGGATGGGGGAAAGGGCAAACGGAAAAAATAATAAAAATAGAGTGCTGGGGTTCCCAATAGACACAATCCACACCCAAGAAACGGCAAGCCAGAGTACAGTTTGAGCTGCCGAGGGCATTACTCAGGGGAAATCTGGTCTAGCAGGAGAAACCAGGACTAGCAGGAGAAACCAGGGGACTAGAGGCCAGGCCTGTGTGACTGGGCGCCTGGAGAACGCTCGCCCGCCGGCAAGAGCCGGCCCGCTGCAGGTGCGACTGGACGGCTGGAGACTGCCTGCCCACCAGCGACCAATCGCCTGCCATATGCCCGCCCTAATGGGTGGCTAGAGATCGCACAACCGCCGGTGACAGCCCACCAGCTGACTGCGCGACTGGACAGCTTGTGACCACCTGCACGCCGGCGACCGGGAGCTGAAACCAAACAGAGACAGTACAGTCCCACACCCCCATGCGAACACCCGGGCAAAGAGCCTGGGGCCCACCATAGCAGAGAGGTGACATCACTGGAGCTCGGCCGTCGGAATTCCTTCCCAGTGGAATCCACTTTAGCATTCACAGTCTACCAACACAAAGGAGAGTCAATAGAGATATATAAAACCAAAACAAATATATAGAAGAGAGCAGAAACACAGCAATCAAATGGAGCTGGAAAGTAATGTGAACTTCATGAAAAAACAAGGGAAAAAGGTGTACAAATAATGCCGGACAACTTAATTTTACAGGAGGACCTAGAATCATCAGAAACAGGGATAGGGAAAAAACTCAATGCATCCCTAACTCAGATGGAAAGAAATATTAGAGAAGACATGAGGCAGCAAGTCCAAGCAATAAAAGAATATTTTGAAAATGAATTAAACAAACAAATTCAAATGGCAAAGAACGAGCTTCACCAAAAGACAGAGATCTTAAAAAAAATCAAACAGTAATCCTAGGAATGCAGAAAAATATAAACCACATTACAAATTCAAACGAGAATATTGTAAATAGACTAGATCAAGTAGAAGTCAGAAGATCAGATAATGAATACAAAGTTTATCAACTTGAAAAGAATATAGTCAACACAGAAAAGATGCTTATATCCCATGAGCAATCTATTTAAGAGATATGGGATGTCATAAAAAAACAAATTTGAGAGTCATTAGGATAGATGAAGGCATAGAGATTCAAACCAAAGGAATGGACAACATATTAAATGAAATAATTCTAGAAAACTTCCCAGAGATGAAAGATGGAATGGATTGCCAAATCCTTGAAGCCTACATGACCTCAAACATTCAAAACCATAATAGACCAACTCCAAGACATAGAATTATGAAGATAGGCAACATGCAGAACGTGGATACACGTTCTTCTCAGCAGCACAAGGATCCTACTCAAAGATAGATCATATATTATGCCATAGGGCAACCCTTAGTAAATATAAAGGCGTGGAGATAATACCATGCACCATATCTGATCATATTGGAATGAAACTGGAAATCAATGGTAAAAGAAGGAAGGAAAAATCCTACATCATATGGAAAAATGAACAATATTCTACTGAATGTTAAATGGGTTACAGAAGACATAAAGGAGGATATAAAAAATTCTTAGAGACAAATGACTATACAGACACAACATACTGGAATCTATAGGACACAATGAAAGCAGTTTTAAGAGGGAAATTCATTTCTTGGAGTTCTTTCCTCAAAAAAAAAAAAAAAACAAATAAATGAACTCACACTACACCTCAAAAACCTAGAAAAAGAAAAGGAAAACAACAGCAAATGTAGTAGAAGACAAGAAATAATTAAAATTAGAGCAGAAATCAACGAAATTGAAACAAAAAAAAACATTGAAAAAATTGATAAAACTAAAAGTTGGTTCTTTGAAAACATAAATAAGATTGACAGGCCCTTAGCCATGCTAACGAAGAGAAGAAGAAAGAGAATTCAAATTACTAACATACGGCATGAAAAAGGCATTATCACAACAGAAACTACAGAAATACAGAAGATAATTAGAAAGTATTTTGAAACCCTATATTCAAATGAAATAAAAGATAGTGAAGATATCAATAAATTTCCTAAGTCATACGATGTGCCCAGATTGAGTCAGGAAGACACACAGAATTTAAACAGACCAATAACAAAGGAAGAAATATAAGAAGCCATCAAAAGACTACCAACCAAAAAAAGCCCTGGAGCGGATGGGTATAGAGCGGAGCTCTACAAAACCTTAAAAGAAGAACTAATACCAATACTTTTCAAGCTATTTCAAGAAATAGAAAAAGAAGGTGCTCTTTCAAATTCATTCTATGAGGCCAAAATCACACTGATCCCAAAACCAGACAAAAACGCTTCAAAGAAAGAAAACTACAGACCAATGTCTCTAATGAACTAGGATGCAAACATTCTCAATAAAATCCTGGTGAATGTAATACAAAAGCATATCAAAAAATTGTGCACCATGATCAAGTAGGATTCATCCCAGGGAAGCAAGGCTAGTTCAATATACCGAAATCAATAAATGCTATTCACCACATCAATAGACTTAAAGACAAGAACCATATGATCATCTTGATAGATGCAGAAAAAACATTCGACAAAGTTCAGCCTCCCTTTATGTTCAAAACACTAAAAAAACTTGCATCCCAGGGAAGCAAGGCTAGTTCAATATTACGGAAATCAATAAATGCTATTCACCACATCAATAGACTTAAAGACAAGAACCATATGATCATCTTGAGAGATGGAGAAAAAACATTCGACAAAGTTCAGCCTCCCTTTATGTTCAAAACACTAGAAAAACTAGGATAACAATGTTGAGTTACCTCAAAATTGTAAAAGCTATATATGGTAAACCTCAGGCTAGCATCATCGTAAATGGAGAAAAACTGAAGGCATTCCCTCTAAAATCTGGAACAAGACAGGGATGCCATCTATCACCACTTCTATTCGATTTAGTTCTTGAAATACTAGCCAGAGCAATTAGACAGACAAAAGAAATTAAAGACATAAAAATAGGAAAAGAAGAACTTAAATTATCGCTATTTGCAGATGACATGATAATATATTTAACAGACTCAAAAGGGTCTACAAAGCAACTGCTAGAGTTAATAAATGAATTCAGCAAAGTGGCAAGATATAAAGTCAACACGCATTAATCAAAGGCATTCCTGTATATCAGCAGCAAAACTTCTGAAATGGAAATGAGGAAAACCACTCCATTCACTATATCCACAAAGAAAATAAGATACTTGGGAATCATCCTAACGAAAGAGGTGAAAGATTTATATAATGAAAACTACAGAACCCTAAGGAAAGAGATAGAAGAAGATCTTAGAAGATGGAAAAACGTACCCTGTTCATGGATAGGCAGAACTAACATCATCAAAATGTTGATATTACCCAAAGTTCTCTACAGGTTTAAATCAGTGCCAATAAAAATCCCAACAGCATTTCTTGTAGAAATGATAAAGCAATCATGAAATTCATAGGGAAAAACAAAAGACCCTGAATACCAAAAGCAATTCTAAGCAGGAAGTGTGAATCTGGAGGTATAGCGATACAAGAGTTCAAACTGTACTACAAAGCAATAGTAATAAAAACATCGTGGTACTAGTACCAAAACAGGCAGCTGGACCAATGGTATAGAATAGAGGACACAGAAACCAATCCACAAAATTACAACTTTCTTATATTTGATAAAGGGGCTAAAAACATGCAATGGAGGAAAGATAGCATCTTCAACAAATGGTGCTGGGAAAATTGGAAATCCATATGCAACATAATGAAACTGAATCCCTTTCTGTCACCATGCACAAAAGTTAACTCAAAATGGATCCAGGAGGTAGATATAAAATCAGAGACACTGTGTCTAATAGAAGAAAAAGTTGGCTACGATCTACATACTGTGGGGACGGGCTCCACATTCTTTAATAGGATGCCCATAGCCCAAGAGTTAATAACAAGAATAAACAAATGGGACTTACTTAAACTAAATTGTTTTTTTTCTCAGTAAGAGAAACAATAAGAGAGGTAAATAGAGAGCCTACATCTTGGGAACAAATTTTTACCCATCACACTTCAGATAGAGCCCTAATATCCAAAATATACAAAAAACTCAAAAAATTAAGCAATAAGATAACAAATAACCCAATCAACAAATGGGCCAAGGACCTGAACAGACACTTTACAGAGGAGGACATTCAATCAATGAACAAGTACATGAAAAATGCTCACCATCTCTAGCAGTCAGAGAAATGCAAATCAAAACCACCCTAAGATACCATCTCACTCCAGTAAGATCGGCAGCCATTATGAAGTCAAACAAAATAAGTGTTGGTGAGAATGTGGGGAAAAGGGTACACTTGTACACTGCTGGTGGGACTGCAAATTGGTGAGGCCAATTTGGAAAGTACTATGGTGATACCTGGGAAAGCTGGGAATGGATCCACCATTTGACCCAGCTATCACCCTTCTCGGACTATTTCCTGAGGATCTTAAAAGAGCGTACTATAGAGATACTGCCACATCAATGATCATAGCTGCACAATTCACAATAGCTAGACTGTGGAACCAACCTAGATGCCCTTCAATAGATGAATGGATAAAAAAATGTGGCTTTTATACAAAATGGAGTATTACTCTTCATTAAAAAATGACAAAATCATAGAATTTGCAGGGAAATGGATGGCATTAGAGCAGATTATGCTAGGCGAAGCTAGCCAATCCTTAAAAAACAAATGCCAAATGTCTTCTTTGATATTAAAAGAGCAACTAAGAAAAGAACATGGAGGAAGAGCATGAGGAAAAGTTTAACATTAAACAAAGATGAGTGGGGGGAGAGAAAGGGAGAGAGAAGGGAAAGCATATGGGAATAGTAGGAGATCCTCAATGTTACACAAAATTACATATAAGAGGATTTGAGGGGAAATGGGGGGGAAAACAGTGGAGAGAATTGAACAACAGCAGATGAGGTAGAGAGGGAAGATGGGAGGGGAGGGGAGGGGGGATATTGGGGGATAGGAAAGGTCGCAGAATACAACAGTCACTAATATGCTATTATGTAAAAATGTGAATGTGTAACCAATGTGATTCTGCAATTCATATTTGGGGAAAAATTGAGTCAAATGTATCAAAGATGATATATCATGAGCTTTGTAATGTTTGGAACAACCAATAGAAATAAATAAATAAATAACGGTTTAAAATTGAGTGGGAAGAAATCAGCTAAAAATGGGTTGAGATGCATTCATTTTGCTAAGCAAAACTTTGTTTTGTTTAGTTGTAACTATCACAAATTTATTTTACCAGGAAATTGGCTTTTGAAAATGACATAAGTTGAGATTAAAGGATAATTCACCTACCTTCTTAAAAAATTCATAGCATTTCCTATATTTTTCAAATTTTATTTTTTTCGTGAATATTTTGTCATGGACCAGGTCTAGTCTTAGGCTATTCTTCCAGAATACTACCTCATCTGACAAATTCGTACAATCTGTTGGATTGTTGTTTTCACCTTTTATTTAATAGTTTCTAGCTGATAATGTGTATTTTCTTTATCTTTATTTGTACGTATATACCCAACAATATCTTTGCATTTTATGTTTTACTGGGGAAGAGACTGATCAAAAGCTCTTTGTTATATGTATCAACAATCAGACATTTAGAGCACGCAATTATTCTTAATTTTGCATGAAAATATCTTTGTACTATTTTCTTATACAGATTTAGAATTATTAATATGTCCCTACTGTAATAAGTAATTACTTACAAGAAGAATTAAACAATTGACTTTATATCAATTATGAATATGAAAAGTACTAAAATAAGGATTTGGCAATTAATACACAATTGATAGAAATTGAAATCACAAGAAAGCCATTTAAAATGTCAGTGCATATGGTCCTTAAATAATAGGTAATTCAAAAAACTTTTTTTTAATTCATAAGATTTAATATGCCGTATTACAGCTTAATGTGATATAAAACCTTAAATTATCAGTATTGATAAAAAAGAATGATACCTGTTTATTTAAATATGTTTATTTGATTTTCACTGTAAGATGTTAATTCTGGAAGGCTTGAGAATTAACAAAGTTTTGGTCTATATTATTTTTAACAGGCTAATCAAAGTACTTTTAAATATATATGTATATATATATATATATATATATATATATATATATATATATATATATATATATATGTAATGCATATGCATGAATATAGGTACATATGTATAAAAATGTATTTTAATATATCTATCAGGTGATTATAATTATTAAATTTTCTCAAGAAGAAAACAATGACTATAAAAAACAGTCTTAAATTTAAATTTCATAGCATACTACTGTTTGTAATGACATGAGAGAAAAACAGATATGAAAGAAAAACGAAAAAGGAAGAGAGAGAAGGGGGAAAATGAGGAAGAAAGTGAGTAAAGATGAGGGAGAGGCGTGTTCGATGTAAAGATAAAAGTGGAGGGGCTGGGTTTGTGGTTCAGTGGTAACATGCTTTTCTAGCATGTGTGGGACACTGGGTTCTATTCTAAGCACCACATACAAATAAACAAAATGAAGGTCAATCACAACTGAAAAAATAAAAAATAAAAAAGTAGAAATATTAGCAAAACTCCAAGCTTTTATGAATGTTAAATTTAAAAAAAAATTATGTAACATAGCCTTATGTAATTTCTAGACTATCCAAAAGAGTCATTAAATGTTAGATTATTAGTGCAATAACTAAAAATCCATTGCTCTTTCCTCAACATTCTGTGGCATGCTAGTGGTAAAATAAATTCTATTATAACACCAAAAAAAAAAAATCTAATATTTCTATAGTAACTGACCCAGTTTAATATCAAGGCTAGCAGATTCCTATGGGACATGATGTGTATTTTGACATTCATTTTTATTCAACACTGGAACATTACTATTTCTTCAGTTTATGCACATCATAGGATATATATTTCATCCACAAGTTCGCTAATTTATACGCATTTGTTTCACTTTCAGTCACTTCCTGCTTCAGAACACATGTATTTCTTATGTTTCTTGACTGCTCTTTTCATGAGACTTCTTTCCAAACACATTATTGTCGATTTCCATTACCACATTTGAAGCAAAACTCACACACCCGTATGATAAACCAAACCCTAATATTACCATTAGATGTACAACTAGCTGGAATGAATGATTGTATATCAATATAAGATTTCTTACTTAGTTTCAGAAATCAATTAAATCCATTATTTAAAGTGGAACCAGTTATATTATTTATTCACAGTATCGTCTTTTCATGCATTATCTCTATATTCATAGACACAGGGTACACCTCTTTGTACCCCCAATACTAATTTATACGTCTTCAAAATATTGCTCCCAGAAATGGTGGAAGAAATGCACATGTCACCTGATTTACATATACATTTTATCACAGTAATATTCTGGACACAAACAGCAAAGGTGACACTTATGATTTTACCAAACCTAAATGGAAAGTGAAGATGGATTACTAAAAACATACATGTCCAGGTTGCCTAATGCTCTCAAATGTGAATCCTATTCTTGACTACATATTTGTTTCTTCCTAAGATTATATATTCAACCTCAAGCCCCTTGAAAATGTCTAATCTTATCACTCACTTTATCATTTGCCTGATTTCCTAATGTCTCTATTGATATCTGCTTTCCTACATATTTTCCCCAGATTATCACTGTGACTGACTCTTCACATGTGCTCACATTTACATTCAATCTCTACTAGAAGCCCTATTGCTAAAGAACTTTTGGTCCAAATGCTATACTCACTCTTCGTTCTAAACCTACCGACTATCTTTCTAATAATACCGACTATCCCTTTTTGTCTAGAAGTTCTCTTTGACATTCCATCATTCAAGGTACAAAGTCCTATGCCATTGAACATCGATTTATCTGAGACATTTCTGCAGAACATAATTCAAAGCTAAGTATCCCAATCAAGGGCCCAATGCCCTTCTGGGCTTCAAATCTTACCTAGATTACTGTTTTCATTCTTATATTTCACTTTTACATTCTTGTAAATATTACAGGTTCCCATTACCATTATTCATCCCGCAGAATGATTCAAATCGAACTTTTATTAACCGTAACCATACACTCTTCCCTCAATCAAACTTTACAGAAGAGCAGGGACAGAGTTGCTTTTACAATACAGGAATGTAGGGGTTCTTAAACCTGCTGAGATCCTCAAAGGTCCATGCAGAAATGATCCCTGGAGAAGATGTAGGCAGCTATGAAGGAGTTGAGAGAGCAAAAGTCATCTTGCATGGCAAACCCCCTTGTCAGGATGAAGGGATGTGTCTGAATCAGTCTCTCTATTCTAAATGTAGAGAAGATGGACCAAACCAGGCCTGTGTGGGGAGATGTTCCCAGGCGCCTATGTTTGATATACCATTCTATCTTGTGAAATTGTCACCGAAAGTAGGGGCAGCCTCTATCTCATGGGACCCTTGGAAGCAAATGTTAAATCAAAGTGATTGCCAAGGTAGTGACCTCATGCAGTTCCTGAAGAAAGTGACCTACCTCACCTCCTTGGTGATGTAACTCTCTGAACTTGGAATCCAAGATGCCAGGCTCCCAGAGCCAGTCCCAGTCCCAATCCCAGTGGGCTCAATTGTTTGGATGTACCAAGGACAGAGTCAGTATTTCTTGGTATCTACTGATGTGCGGATTGCCAAATGCCAGGACAGATCTGAAGAGGGGCCTTTCCTGAGAAAGCAGGTAGTGGCTCACCGCTGGCTCCTGAGAACTTCACAGAGTTGGCAAAGGAGACAGATCTGAGACTGACAGGACATTTCATTGGAACATAATATGGCCCAACAGACAGAGGACACTCCAGATAGTCAGAGACATACTTGCGGGAAGGAGATGCCTTTGTGAGTGTGAGTGTCAGTTTTTGGTTTGTCTCATATTCTGAGAATAGGTAGGAAAGACAGTTTGTTTGGTTTGGAATAGACTGTTTCTAGTAAGTTTTTTGACAAGGTGAGTGATTCTATATCTGTGTATCCAACTGTGTCCGTGGTTGTAGACATTAGAAAAGAGAATGCATCAATGGATATGTCCTGTCTAGTAGAAAGCTTCCCAGCATTCATCCTGCCCAATTTATGAATGAACTGCAGCTTGCCTTATGGATGGACAACACCTACTATCTTCCTAAGTTTCTGTTTTCTTCCTGAATTTTGGCCACTCTGCAGAATAGGCTCATGGTTTTGTGTCCAAGATATGTACCACCTCCAAGCTCTGTGATATGCCCATGTACTGGATAGTGGTAAGGAATGGGAACATCTCAGAAAACTCAGATATCAGTGTGACCAGGAAATTCTCAGTGGAGAAACCCTGCTTTGGGGCATTCTCTTACCTATGTTTCTGTTGCCCTGAATGTCAGGAAGGTCTTTGCCTCAGGCCACCTCTTTGTGAAGCCTGAAGAAAACAGTTTTCAAATGAAAATGAATGGCCATCTCCTGTGGCTCTTTGCTTAATTTCTTTGGAAAGGGATGTGTCTTAATCAGCCTCTTGGACCTGTGTGAGGTTGTGGCTAAGATTCTCAGCACCTGATGGATCTAAAAAAAGATCCCATGTGTGCATCCAAACCAAAATGGCAAAAAGAACCGTTATGGTAGATGAAGTGTCTTGCCTTCCTTTGTTAGGTTCCTGACCTACATCAAGTGAGAATAGGGATCCTTTGGGTCAAATGAAATCTTCAAAGCCCTAAAGAAGTGCTTGGGTTTTCTCATTATTCCAAATCACATAAAGAATCTATACCTGACAGGCAGTAAACTTCAAAATGGAGAAGCAGAGCAGTATTAACTGCAGTCCTATTTTATCACTCCTGCTTCAAATGCAGGGTGTCCAGGCCCCCATGACTTTAGGCAAATTAGGGGTAAGAGAGCTTATT
This sequence comes from Callospermophilus lateralis, assembly GCF_048772815.1. Taxonomy (NCBI): domain Eukaryota; kingdom Metazoa; phylum Chordata; class Mammalia; order Rodentia; family Sciuridae; genus Callospermophilus; species Callospermophilus lateralis. The sequence continues at coordinate 122,622 of NW_027513028.1, forward strand.
TTGGACACTAACACATACCCCACTAGACTCTGACTACTAATCCTAACATGATGGAGAATAATAACCAAAACAGAATAGAAATACAAGCAGTTCAGAGGAGTCATGTTGTATAATTGGACTTGCCTTTTGCATTATATAGGGTAGGAATTATAAATCTAGTCAATTTTTAATTAAAACAGTTCTCCATGTGTTTTTAAAGTTAACAAATATGTGAATTCCTCTCTCCCTTTCTCTGTGGCCTATTCAGCACATGTGTTTTTTTATGCACATATAGAATCCTACCTGGTATCACATGTACATACTTGACAGGTTGCTGACTTGGCAGATGCAAATTGTGAAAAGAGATCACTCCTCTTAATGCTGTTGGAACTGAAAATTCAAACTATTGGTGACCTTCCTAGCTGAACAAAATTATATATAAATCCATGTTTAGTAAAAAGTATATTTTGGGATGTGTGGATTATATATATTTCATGATAAATTTTGATTGGCATATATATTGCTACTTTTTAATGTCTGTGTGAGTGTGTGTGTGTGTGTGTGTATATATATATATATATATATATATATATATATATATATATACACTCTCCAGATTTTTGAAAAAATGAAATATATGTGTCTTATTATACACTCCCTAAATTTATTCATGTTCATGTATGTGGATTTATTATCAACTTTTCACAAGATTATTCTCAGAAATATTCATCCACCTGAAATACATATTTGTTTCCTAGTACTGAAAACTAACTTCAGTGAATGATGCATACAAATCCTAATATTTCTACAGTTACTGACCAAGTTTAAGATCAATGCAAGTAGATTCCTATGGGACATGACATGTATTTTGATGTTCATTTTTTTTCAACACTGGTACATTACTATTTCTTCAGTTTATGCACATCATAGGATATATATTTCATTCACAAGTTCGCTAATTTATATCAATTTGTTTCACTTTCAATTACTTCCTGCTTCAGAACACATGTATTCCTCCATGTTTCTTAACTAGTCTCTTCATGAGACTTCTTTACAAACACATTATTTTCGATTTCCATAATTACTTTTGAAGCAAAACTCACACACCATTAATGACAAACCATAACCCTAATATTACCATTAGATGTATAACTGATAGGAATGAATGACTGTGTATCAATATAAGATTTCTTATATATTTTAAGATATCAATTTAATCCATTGTTTAAAGTGGAATCAGTTATATTATTTATCCACAGTATCATCTATTCATGCATTATCTCTATATTCATAGACACAGGGTACACCTCTTTGTACCCGCAATACTAATTTATACATCTTCAAAATATTGCTCCCTGAAATGGTGGAAAAAATACTTATGTCACCTGATCTACATATACATTTTATCACAGTACTATTTTGGATACAAAATGCAAAGATCACACATATGTTTGTACAAAAGCCTAAATTGAATGGGAGCATGGATTACTAAAAACATTGATGTCTAGGTTGCCTAATTCTCTCAAATGTCCATCCTATTGGTGACTACATATTTGTTTCTTTGAAGATTATATAGTGAATATCAACCCTGTTAAAATGTCTAATCCTATCACTCACTTTATACTTTGCCTGATTTCCTACTGTCTCTATTGATGTTTCCTTTCCTACATATTTTCCCCAGTTTACCTATGTGACTAACTCTTCACATGTGCTGACATTGACATTCATTCTATTACCGAAACCCTATTGATAAAGAACTTTTGGTCCATATCCTGTACTCACACTTCTTGCAAAACCTACTGACTATCTTCCTAATCCTATGGACTATCCCTGTTTGAGTGGATGTTCTTTTATACAATCTATCATCCAAGGTACAAGGTCCTATGTCATTGAATATAGATTTATCTGAGACATCACTGCAGAACGTAATTCAAAGCTAAGTATCCCAATCAAAGGCCCAATGCCAATATGGACTTTAAATCTTACTAAATTTCTCTTTTCATACATATTTTTCAACTCTATATTCTTATATATATCACAGATTCCCAATACCATTATTCATCCAGCAAAATGGTTCCTAACCCAAAACAAACATGTAATTAACCCTAACCATAAACTGTTCCCTCAATCTACCTTTATAAAAGAGCAGGGACAGAGTTGGTCTTACAATACAGGAAAGTAGGGGATTGTCCACCTGCTGAGAACCTCAAAGGTCCATTCAGAATTGATCCCTGGAGAAGATGTAGGCAGGTATGAAGGTCCTGAGAGATCAAAAGTCATCTTCCATGGCAAACAACCTGGTCAGGATGAAGGCTTTTGTCTGAATCAGCCTCTCTCTTCTTAATGTAGACAAGATGGACCAAATGAGGCCTGTGTGGAGAGCTGTTCCCGGGTGCCTATGGTTGATATACCATTCTAACTTGTGAAAGTGTCACAGAAATACGGTCAGCCTACATGTCATGGGAACCTTGGATGCATGTGTTAGGACAAACTGGTTGCCAAGGCAGTAACCTCATTCAGTTCCTGAAAGAAGTTACCTCACGTCACTTTTTTGGTGATGGCACTTTCTGAACTTGGGATCCAGGAAGCCAGGCATCTAGAGCCTGTCTCAGTCTCAGGCCTAGTGGTCTCACTTGTTTGATTTAACAAGGACAGAGTCAGTCTTTCTTGGTATCTACTGATGTCAGGATGGACAAATGACAGGAAAGCTCTGAAGAGGGGCCTTTCCTGACAAAGAAGGTAGTGGCTCACTGCTGGCTCCTCACAACTTCACAGAATTGCCCATGGACACCAGATGTGAGATAGGAGAGGCTATTTGGGGGAACATAGTATGGCCTATCAGTCAGAGAACACTCCGGATAGTCACAAACCTACTTGGAGGAAGGAGGTGCTTATCTGGCTGTGGGTGTGGGTTTGTGGTTTTTTTCTCATGCTCTGAGAATATGTCCGAAAGTCGGTTTGTTTGGTTTGGAGTAAAGTGTTTCCAGAAAGTCGTATGAAAAGGCGAGTGTTTCTATGTCTGTGTATCTCACTGTGTCCGTGGTTGTAGACATTAGCAAAGAGAATGCATCAATGGATGAGTCTTGTCTAGTAGAAAGCTTCCCAGCATTCATCCTTCCCAATTTATGAATGGACTGCGTCTTGCCTTATGGATCGGCAACACCTGCTATCTTCCTAAGTTACTGTTTGCTTCCTGAATTCTGGCCACTCTCCAGAATAGGCTCATGGTTTTGTGTCCAAGATATGTACCACCTCCAAGCTCTGTGACACGGCCATGTATTGGTTAAATGAAGGGCATGGCGAGCATCTCAGAAAACTCAGATATCAGTGTGACCAGTAAAGACTCAGTGGAGAAACCATGCTTTGGGCCTTTTCCTTACCTATTGTTCTGTTGCCCCTTGACCTTGTGTAATTCTGTGGCTTAGATTCTCTGAACCTGATGGATCTAAAGAGAGATCCCATGTATGCATCCAAAAGCAAAATGTCCAAAAGAGCAATCATTGTGGATGAAGTCTCTCTCCTTCCTTGGTAAGGTTCCTGACCTCCATCAAGTGAGAATAGGGCTCCTTTGGGTCAAATAAGTTCTTCAAAGCCCTGCAGATTCTAGCCCATAGGTGACTGGGTTTTCTCATGACTCCAATTCACATGAAGAATCTAAATCCCACCATCAGTAGGCCTCAAATTTAAGAAGCAGAGCAAAATAAATGGCAGGCCTATTTGATCACTCTTAGTTCACAGGAAGGGTGTCCAGGCCACCCTGACTTTAGGCAAATGAGGGGCAAGGGAGCTTATTTTGGACACTGTCTTGGGCTGCACCCCTCACGGAAACCTCCAGCCAGAGGTTATGATGAGTGTCTGTATGGAAGAAAATGAGGGCCATGTGGGAGTGTTTTGGTTTTAATTGTAGTCATTTTTGTGGCGGTTAGTAGAGATGACATGGTCCACCTTGGCTTGAACTTTGGTGGGATTCCGCATAAAGACTGAGTTCTCGTACTGAACTCAGAGAAGTATTGCCATGAATAGTGTTGTAATTTTAGGAGGCCACGCACGATAGTCGCCCTTGGAAACTGAGATCTAGGCCCAGGGTATCTATTCACAGAGCACTAGAAATCTCAGCCAGGATATCACATGATTTTATTCTGAAAAACTTGGCAACCATTGTTGAGAGTCAAAACACACATGGACCTCACATTGTAGACCTCAATTTTCAAGGATTCATGTGACCTTTTGGCCACTCTTTGGGAAGCCTTTCCTGTGAGACATCTCCAGATATTTCATTGAAATGAGCTTCCTCACCATTTAATAGTTCCAGAATGCCTCCAACTTCATCCTTGAAAAATGGCTAGGTCAATATATCATGAAATTTTTAAAATTCCCGTGACAAGTTGGCACTGGAGATTCTTTGAATATCTTGTGGCTGATCATGAGAATAACAGTCAGTGCCTTGATTGACTGGTTTTCATAAAAATTGTGCAGAACAGAGATGCCAGGAAGTTGGAGCCTCCTGAGGAGTGGGCCTAGAGCAGTGGTGGGCAGGTGTGTGATAAAACATCTGCGGTGTGGTCATGTGGATCTGCCTTTGGCTTCCAAATTGCTTGTGACTGATATGGTGCAGCCAGCAGTCCCTTCAATGTAAAGGCATCTTGTTATATATAGAGGTTTTAGGGAAATATTAAGAATCAGGTTGCTATGGTCAAGGGGGCAACTATGTGGGATATAAGCCTGTTTGGTGCATTCTCCTGCAGACCCTGACCCACCACACGTGACAGAACTCCCTCACGCACAGAGTAACAGTTGAATTCTTTGTATTTCGTGAAACAAATACCAAAATCCCAGTGCAGCACCAAGAAACAACACGAAAAGTGGAGAATGACCAAATAGCTTCACAGGCCCATGTGGATACACTTAGCCCCCCGTGTCCACAGTTTACCTACAAAGAGAGTATTCAGCACTGCTGACTCATGTTCAGTGGAAAATAAGAAACCATGTGCTCCAGGTCACATAGATGAAGACCCTGATTTGATGGTCTCACTACAAACGAAGCTGAAGCTCCCGACAACAACATATATTCCAAGTGCCCAACCTCAGAGGCAGTTTCTCAAGAAGTCTTTAGGCCAGCAGAGCTCCATGTTTTTGGAATGATTACACTGTCCCTTACTTTTGGAATCTCCTCTACCTCCTCCAAGGTTGTGAACTCCTGAGCATATTCCATTCCAGATATTTATTCACAGATTTTCTAACTCTTCTCTTCTAATTGTGTCTTACTCTGGGCGATTGTAATGTCAAGGCATTGTTCTGGATGAGAGTGGGAAGATTTTTGTGTATCACATGTTTACATACACATTGGATTCATTTTCCAATTTTCCTTTCAAAATACTGAATACCTCACACTAACACCTACCCTACTAGACTCTGACAACTAATCCTAATAAGGTGGAGAAAAATAAACCAAAAAAATAGAAATGCAAGCAGTTCAGAGAAGGCATGGTGTATAGTGGAATTGCCTTTTGCATTATTTAGGGTAGGAGTTATAAATCTAGTCAATTATTTGTTAAAATATTTCTCCATGTGTTTTAAAGTTAACAAATATGTGAATTCCTGTTTCCCTGTCTCTGTAGCCTATTCAGCACATGTATTTTTACATGCAATTATAGAATCTTACCTGATACCACACGTACATTCTTGTGAAGTGGCTGACTTGGCAGATACAAATTTTAAGAGATCACTCCTCCTAAGCGCTTTAGAACTGAAAATTCAACCTATGCGTGAGCTTCCTAGTTGAACAACATTATACATAAATCCACGTTAAATAAAATAAATATTTTTGGATCTCTGGATGATATAAATTTCATGGTGAATTTCCTATAGCATATATTATGCTATTTTTAATGTCCGTGTGTGTTTGTGTGTGTGTATGTGTGTGTGTGTATATATATATATATATATATATATATATATATATATATATATATATATTCTCCAGATTTTTCAAAATATGAAATATGTGTCTTATTATAAACTCCCTTAACTCATTCATATTCAATTATGTGGATTTATAATCAAATTTTCTCAAGAGTATTCTCAAAATATTCATTCTCCTGATATACATATTTGTTTCTTAGTACTGAAAACTAACTTTAGTGAATGGTGCATACAAATCCTAATATTTCTACAGTAACTGACCTAGTTTAACATCAATGCAAGTAGATTCCTATGGGACATGATGTGTATTTGAATGTTCGTTTTATTCAACACTGGTACATTACTATTTCTTCAATTTATTCACATCATGGGATATATATTTCATCCACAAGTTCGCAAGTTTATAGGCATTTGTTTCACATTCAATCACTTTCTTCTTCAGATCACATGTATTCCTCCATGTTTCTTGACTGGTCTTTTTATGAGACTTCTTTCCAAACACATTATTTTCGATTTCTAGCATCACTTTTGAAGCAATACTCACACACCTTTCATGATAATCCATAACCCTAATATTACATTGAGATGTATTACTGGTTGAAATGAATGATATTATATCAATACAAGATTTCTTATAATATTTCATATATTAATTCAATGCATTATTTAAAGTGGGAACAGTTAAATTATTTATTCAAAATGTGGTCTATTCATGCATTATGTCTATATTCATGGACACAGGGTACACCTCTTTGTACCCCCAATACTAATTTATAGCTCTTGAAAACCTTACTCCCAGAAATGCTTGAAGAAATGCTCATGTCACCTGATCCACATATACATTCTATGACAGTAATATTCTGGACAAAAAATGCAAAGGTCACACTTATGATTGTACCAAAGCCTAAAAGGAAAGTGAACATGGATTACTAAAAGCATCCATGTCCAGGTTTCCTAATGCTCTCAAATGTCAATCCTAATGGTCACTGCATATTTGTTTCTTCTTAAGATTATATATTCAAACTCAACAGTGTACAAAATGTCTAATCCTATCACTCACTTTATACTTTGCCAGATTTTTTAAAGTCTCTATTATTATCTGCTTTTCTACATATTTTTCAAAGTTCATCATTGTGACTGAATTTTCATATGTGCTGACATTTACATTCACTCTCTAACTGAAACCCTATTGCTAAAGAAATTTCCGTCCAAATCCTGTACTCACTCTTCTTCCTAAACCTACCGACTATCTACCTAATCCTACCGACTATCCCTTTTTGACTGGATGTTCTCTTCCTCATTCAATCATCCAATGTACAAGGTCCTATGCCATTGTAAATGGATTTATCTGAGACATCTGTGCAGAACCTAATTCAACACTACGTATCCCAATCATGGGCCCAATGCCCTTCTGGGCTTCAAATCCTAGATTTCTGTTTTCATACATATATTTTGCCAATATAATTTAATAAATATCGCAGGTTCCCAATACCATTATTCATCGCTCAGAATGATTCCTAACAAAATCGAACCTGTTATTACCCAAACCATACACTGTTCCCTCAATCTAACTTTGTAGAAAAGCAGGGACAGAGTTGGCCTTACAATACAGGAGTGTAGGGAAACTTCCACCTGCTGAGAACCTCAAAGGTCCATGCAGAAATGATCCATGGAGAAGATGTAGGCAGCTATGAAGGACCTGAGGGAGGAAAAGTCAACTTCCATGGTAAACAACCTGGTCAAGATGAAAGGATGTGTCTGAATCAGCCTCTTTCATCTTAATGTAGAGAAGATGGACCAAACCAGGCCTGTGTGGAGAGCTGTTCCCGGGTGCCTATGGTTGATATACCATTCTAACTTGTGAAAATGTCAGAGCGAGTAGGTGCATCCTCCATCTCATGGGACTCTTAGAAGCAACTTTTAGGACAAAGTTGTTGTCAAGGCAGTGACCTCATTTAGTTCCTGAAGGAAGTGACCTCACCTCACTTCCTTGATGAAGGAACTCTCTGAACTTGGGATACAGGAAGTCAGGCACCCAGAGCTAGTCCCAGTTCATGTCCCAGTGTTCAAACTTGTTTGGATTTTCCAAGGACAGAGACAGTCTTTCTTGGTACCTACTGATGTGAGGATAGCCTAATGCCAGGAAGGTCTGAGGAGGGGCCTTTCCTGAGAAAGAAGGTACTGGCTCACCGCTGGCTCCTAACAGCTTCACAGAGTTGGACACGGAGACCAGATCTGAGACAGGACAGCCCATTATGGGGGAATATATTATGGCCCACCAGTCAAAGGTCACTCCATATTTTCACAGACCTACTTGGGGGTCTGTTTGGGTGTGGGTGTGGGTGTGGGTGTGGGTTTGTCATTTTGTCTCATGTTCTGAGAATAGGTAGGAAAGTCGTTTTGTTTGGTTTGGTGTGAAATGTTTCTAGTAAGTCTTTTGACAAGGCGAGTGTTTCTATGTCTGTGTATCCCACTGTGTCCGTGGTTGTAGACATTAGAATAGAGAGTGCATCAATACATATGTCCTATCTAGTAGAAATCTTACCAGCATTCATCCTGTCCTATTTATGAATGGTCTGCGGCTTGCCATATGGATTGGCCACTCCTAATATCTTCCTAAGTTCCTATTTTCTTTCTGAATTTTGGCCAAACTCCAGAATAGGCTCATGGTTTTGTGTCCAAGATATGTACCACCTTTAAGCTCTGTGACATGGCCATGTACTGGATAGCTGAAGGCAATGGTGAGCATCTCAGAAAACTCAGATATCAGTGTGACCAGGAAAGTCTCAGTGGAGAAACCCTGCTCTGAGCCTTTTGCTTACCATTGTATTATTGCCCTGAATGTCAGGAAGGTCTTTGCCTCAGGCCACCCCTTTGTGAAGACTGAAGAGTTTTCAAATGGAAATGAATGGGCAACACCTTTGGCTCTTGGCTTAATTGCTTTGGAAAGGGATGTGTCTGAATCAGCTTCTTGGTCCTGTGTGAGGTTGTGGCTTAGATTCTCAGCACCTAATGGATCTAAAAAAATCCCATGTGTGCATCCAAAACCAAAATAGCCAAAAGAGCAGTCATTGTGGATGAAGTCTCTCACCTTCCTCTGTAAGGTTCCTGACCTCCATCTTTGAGAATAGTGATCCTTTGGGTCAAATGAGTTCTTCAAATCACTACAGAGGCTAGGCCATAGGTGCTTGGGTTTTCTCATGACCCCAATTAACATAAGGAATCTAAACCCCACAGTCATTAGGCCACAAAATGGAGAATCAGAGCAGTATTAAGGGCAGGCCTCTTAGATCACTCCTGGTTCACAGGAAGGGTGTCCCTGCCACACTGACTTTAGGCAAATGGGAGAAAGGGACCTTATTTTGGATACTGTCTTTGGCTTTATCCCTCATGGAAACCTACAGCCTGAGGTTATGATTAGTGTCTATATGGAAGAAGATGAGGGCCATGTGGGAGTGTTTTGGTTTTAATTGTGGTCATTTTTGTAGCCGTTGGAAGAGATGACTGAGGCCACCTGGGCTTGAACACTGGTGTGATTCCCCTTAGAGACTGAGTTATGGAACTGACCTCAAAGAAGTATTGCCATGTATTGTGATGGGATTTTAGGAGGCCACACATGAGAGTCGCCCTTGGAAACTGAGATCAAGGCCCAGGGTGGCTTTCCACAGAGCACTGGGAATCTCAGGAAGGATATCACATGATTTAATTCTTAAAGAATTGGCAGCCATAGTTGCAAGTCAAAACACAAAAGGATCACACATTGTAGACCTCAAACGCCTGGCTTAATGTGACCTTTTAGCCTGTCGTTGGGAAGCATTGCCTGTTAGAATTCTCCAGAGATTTCATTGAAATGAGATTCCTCTCCATTTAATGGTTCCTGAATGAATTAAACCCCACAGTGCCTCAAACTTCATCCTTGAAAAAAGGCTAGATAAATACCATTAAATTTTTGAAATTCTCATGAACAGGTGTCAGTGGAGAACCTTTGGATGTCTTATAGATGATCATGAGTGTACCAGACAGTGCCTTGATTGACTGGGTTTCATGAAAATCGTGTAGAACAGAGATGCCAGTAATTTGGAGCCCGATGAGTATTCGGCCTAGAGCAGTGGAGTGTAGGTGTTTGTTAAAACATCTGTGATGGGGTCATGTGGATCTGCCATTGGCTTCCAAATGGTTTGTGACTGACATGGTGCAGCCCCCATAACCTTGTATGTAAAGGCATCTTGTTATACGGAGAGGTTTCAGGGCAATGTTTAGAATCAGATTTCTATTGTCAAGGGGGCAAGCTATGTGGGATAGAAGCCTGGTTGGTGCACTCTCCTGCAGACCCTTAACCAACACACGTGACAGAACTCCCTCCAGCACTCTGTCCTAGTTGACCTTCTCGTATTTCATGAAGCAAATACCAAACTCCCAGTGTAGCTGCAAGAAACACCATGAAAAGTAGAGGAACACCAAATGGCTTCAAAGTCCACACTGGGAGACATTTTGCCCCCAAATGGCAACAAATTACCTACAAAGAGAGAATTCAGCCCTGCTGCCTCATGTTTATTGGAAAAAAAGAAACTATATGCTCCAGGTTACACAGAAGCAGACCGAGATTGATGGTCTCACTACAAAGGAAGTTAAAACTCCTGACAACAACATATATTTCAAGTGCCCAACCTCAGAGGCAGTTTCTCAAGAAGTCTTTAGGCCAAGAGAGCTTCATGTTTGTGGAGTTTTTACCATGTACCTTACTTTTCGAAACACCTCTACCACCTCCAAGGTTGTTAACTACTGAGCATTTTCCATTCCAGATGTGTATTCACAGATTTTCTAACTCTTCTCTTCTTATTGTGTCTTACTTGGGGTGAAGGTAATGTCAAGGCATTGTTCTGAATGAGAGTGGGAAGACTTTTGGGTAGCATATATTTGCATACACATTGGATTCATTTTCCAATTTTCTATTCGAAATACTGAATCCCTGACTGTCAGAGGTAGAAGGAATTCTCCTTCAAAGAATAGCCTGACACTTACAAGAAACAGCCACCAGGAGACATCCTGTAGCCATCTGTCTCCCTGAGACATCCTGTGCCCATCTGTCTTTCTGAAACTTCCTGAGGTTATCTCACCTTGTGAAGACATCTAGGAAGTGCCGATAAGAGAGATTTCCCACATCCAGCATACAAATACCCCTGTGTGAACAATAAAAGTTTGCAGCTTGATCAGAACTCCTGTCTTGCTGTCATCTCTCGTGTCTCTTGTCCCTTCATTCCTCCCTATCTAGGTTCGCTGCCCACGTTGATGTGTCCTGCCGGCCGGGACATCTGGCGCCCACTGACTGGGGCTCGAGCTTTTGATTGAGGGGGACCCCGTCCTCCTGGAAGATTTGGTCAAGCGGAGCTTGCAATAACCGCAGAAGACACCACCGAGAGACAGATCCAGGAGGAGGGTGGGGATGACACACGGTGATTGACCCACCATGGGGCAAGCAGTTTCGTCACATGATTTGTTTTTGTCAGGCTACAAGGAGTCCTTCCAGACATGGGGGCGCATATTAAGAAAAAAGACTTAAATTTTTTTTCTTTTCACACATAAAAGAGCAGTGTCCATGGTTTCCTCTTGAAAGGACCATTGATGGTAAAAGATGGCTTAGAGTAGGAGACTGTTTAAAAGATTATTATGAATCCTTTGGCCCAGAAAAAGTGCCTGTTCCCACCTTTTCTTACTGGAACTTAATTAATAGAATTCTTAAAAGTTCACCCTTTGACAATGGTACCTTAAAAGTTGTCAAGGTTGGGAAAGAGACTATGCAAATACTTCTCATATCCCCTCGGCATGCCCATCAGTTAGTATAGACATAGACCCTTCTCAGGCTCCCCAGGACCGTGGGAACCTTCCTGGTCCCCCTCAAAATACCACCCTAATGAATAAGGCTCCAATGATTACCAACTGCCTTTATCCAGTTTTAAATACCGGAGACTCATTGACCCCTGTAGAGGAGGCTACCTTGGAGAAGGAAGCAGCTCGCTACCATTCAGAAGACCCTCCACCTCTCAAGACCCTGCCACAGCCTATAGGACTTACACATCCACCTCCCTGCTATATCCCTCCTGCCTTTTGTGCTCTGGCCCTTCAGGGAACAAATGCCCCCCCCCCCGATATTTTCTCCCCACTTCCCTTGCCTAAACTGGCCCCTTTGTGAGCATCCTTTCAACATACACAGGAACAGATCCAACCTTTAAAAGAATTAAGATCCCTTCACTCTGAGCTCTCTTCATTAGCCTTAGGTATGGAGTCAAAGCAACTGGCATACAGTGGTCTAATACAAAGGCGAAGCCACTCCATTGACCTGTGCTCGCCTTCCCAGTCACCACCAGTCTGATAGATAAGCCTGCCCAGGCTGAGGTCAAAGAATTAGACGAGGATAAAGAGGAGGAAGCGGGGAAATGGATTAAGGAGATCAGGACTCAGAGGATGAGGAGTTCAGCCCTAGGCAGGCAGGAACCCAGAGTCTACAAAAAATTAAGCCTGCATTTTCCTGAAAAACTTAAAAAGGCTTGTGCTCACTATGGCCCCATTGCACCCTACACGTTGGCTTTATTAGAAAGCCACAGCACACAATGACTTACTCCCAATGATTGGAAATTTTTAGACCAAGCTACCCTCAGTGCCAGAGACTTCCTGTTATGGAATGCAGATTTCAAAGAGCACTGTAGGGAAACTGCTCAAAAAATTTTAACTAAGGCCTTCTCTAAATCCATGACTTATGTTAAGCTAGTGGGCAATGAGCCTTTTGACAATAAAACTAAACAGGCACATTTCCCTGCTGGACTTTTGATGCAGATTCAGATGGCTGGCTTACATTCTTGGAGACACCTCCCTCAAAAGCCTCGGCTACCACTTCCCTGGCAAAAATTTGACAAGGGCCCAACGAGCCTTATAGCGACTTTGTTCCCCGGCTTAACCTAGCTGTGGAATGCTTGCTTGGACCAAGCGAAAGCAAAAGCGCTTTTGTAAAACATCTTGCCTTTGAAAACGCCAACCCGGCATGTCAGGATGTTCTTCAACCACATAAGGATAAAGGGAAACTTTCTGACTTTATTAGACTCTATGCAGTGGTAGGTGCAGCCCATGCCATGGGTCTTGCCCTAGGTGCCACCTTTACCAAGATCTTTCACAATCCTGGCTCACGTACTTGCTTTACTTGTAAACAACCTGGCCATTTTGCACGCAAGTGTCCGACAGGCAAAAAAAGCCTAGGAATAGCGTCTCCTTCAACTGGGGCTATATCGCCCCAAGCTATCCTTTGCCCTAGATGTGCTAAAGGTCATCACTGGGCCAGTGAGTGTAGATCTAAGACAAATGCCCTCAGACAGCCTATTTTTTCCTGCTTCTTGGGAAACTCCCTGCGGGGCCAGGCCCGGGCCACGACATCCCCCAGGACAAACCCAGGGGCAATAAGATTTGTTCCCTCCAAAACTCCCAACCTACCTCAAAATTCTTCTCCACAATTGCCTCCCTCCAACTAGCCACTCCAGGCAGCGCAGGATTGGACCTCTGTGCCACCACCGATACTATATTGGACTCAATGCAAGGACCCCAGATAATACCCACTGGAATTATGGGTCCCCCTCAATCTCATATGTGTGCCCTTATTTTTGGGAGAGCCTCTACTAACTTACATGGTGTTCAGGTCTTCCATGGCATTAATAATAATGATTTCACTGGAGAAAAAAAATACTGGCCACAGCTATTAATGGAGTTGTGGCCATCCCAGCACGAACAAGTCTTGCACAATTAATACTCCTTCCCTTGAATCCAGGAGGCACTTCCACCGCCCAAACCTACCGCAGGGGACTGCCTCCTTGGGCTGCTCTGATGTAAATTTGGTTCAACCCGTTTCTCACAAAAGACCCACAATTTCCTTACTTATTGAAGGAAAGGAATTCCAAGGAATTCTAGATACTGGAGCTGATGACACAATTATTTCTCAAAAATATTGGCCATCAGCTTGGACCTCACCTCATCCTTGACTGACCTTAAAGGGATAGGACAGTCAAAAAATCCTCTGGTCAGCTCTACGGCTCTTAGCTGGACTTATAAAGAGGGTAATAAGGGAATTGTCACTCTTTTCGTTGTTCCTGACCTCCCTGTTAACCTATGGGCCCGAGATATTTTGAGTCAAATGGAAGTTATTCATGCCAGTCCCAATTCCATGGTAACTCATCAAATGCTTCATATAAATTTTGTCCCTGGTACAGGCCTTGGGAGACTGAGACAAGGACTGGTTGAGCCAATAAAACCCATACAAAAAACAAATACATATGGACTTGGGTATTCGGATTTTTAGTGTCGGTCTCTGACTCTCCTGTACCCCATGGAGATAAAATTATTTGGGAAACTCAGACTCTTGTGTGGGTGCATCAATGGCCACTTACCCAAGAAAATATGGAGGCTGCCTCCATGTTAGTGCAGGAACAGCTGGCAGCCGGCCATGTAGAGCCCTCAACCTCAACATCGAATAGTCCAATTTTTGTTATCAAGTAAAAATCAGGCAAGTGGTGCCTTTTACAATATTTGTGTGCCATTAATAAAGCTATGTGCCCAATAAGAGCACTACAGCCAGGCATTCCCACACCAGTGGCTATTCCCAAAAACTATTGTAAAATGATTATTGAGTTAAAATATTGTTTTTTTACCATTCCTTTACATCCTGCGGATAGACCCTATTTTGCCTTTAGTCTCCCTCGCATTAATTTTCAGGGCTCTATGCAGAGATTTCAATGGAAGGTTCTTCCCCAAGGTATGGCCAACAGCCCTAGTCTTTGCCAAAAATACGTTGCTCAAGCAGTAGACCCTGTGAGAGAGCTATGGCCACAAATTTATATTTTACATTATATGGATGATTTGTTAATTGCTGCACCTAATAACCATGACCTTAATAACTGTTACTTGGACATTTACAAAATCCTCACTTCCTTGGGACAACAGATAGCTCCTAATAAGGTTAAAACACAGGACTGTTATACCTATTTGGGCCTTAAACTTCAAGATAATCAGATCCAAATTCCTAAGATACCACTATGGGTGGACCATCTTCAAAACCTTAAATATTTTCAAAAATTCCTGGGGAATATTCAATGGCTAAAAACATATTTAAAATTACCACCTTGTGTACTTTTGTCCCTTAATGATATTTTGAGAGGTGATTCCCACCCCTCCTCCCCTCAAAAACTTACTCCCGAGGCATGACAGGCATTAAACCAAGTCACAGAAGCCATTGCCAAACAGTTTTTTACAGAACATTCTTATAACCTTCCTCTGGTTCTGGTTATTTTACACACTCCTCATACACCCACAGGAATATTTTGGCAACGAAATACACATTTTAGAAATAAAGGCTGCCTTTGCTTTGGGTCCATTTACCCACCACATTCTCCAAGGTTATTACTGTTTTTCTTGCTCAGGTAGCTTCTATTATTTTTAAAAGTCGTTTGCTATCTCGACAACATTTTGGCAAAGACCATGATAATATTTTAATTTCATATACTAAAGACCAAATCCAATTTTTACTACAGACGGAGGATGAATGGCGTATTGCCTTATCAGGCTTTTTGGGAACAATTGATAACCACCTACCCAATGACCCCCTTTTACATTTTGTCCAGTTACATCCATTTATTTTTGCCAAAATTACTCAAAAGGCTCCCATTCCTCAAGCCCTTACTGTCTTTACAGACAGTTCCAGTAATGGCCGAGCAGTCTTTGTTGTCAATAACCAGCCTAACACCTTTTATACTGTCTATCATTCAGCACAGTTTGTGGAATTGTTTGCAATAACACAAGTTTTTAAAACATTTTTTGATAATCCTGTTAATATTTATACATACAGTGCCTACATTGCTCATTCTGTGCGCCTGCTTGAGATTTCACCGACCATTAAGGCTTCTTCCAATGTCGCCCATCGGTTTCACCAGCTTCAGCAGCTAATTCAGGCCAGACAACACCCATTTTTCTTAGGACACAGCAGGGCACACTCTGATCTTCCCAGCCCTCTAACACAAGGTAATGCCAAAGCTGATGCAGCAACTCGTTTCATCTTTCCAATTTTTGTTGGCTGCACTCAAAAGGCCACAAAGTTACACAATCTTCACCATCTAAATTCCCAGAACCTTCGATAACTATGTAAAATTACCAGGCAACAGGCACGAGAAATAGTAAAAGCATGCCCTGGTTGCCCTTTCTCCCTCCCCATTCAACACTTGGGAGTTAACCCCCGAAGATTACTGTCCAATCAGTTTTGGCAAATGGATGTTACTCATTTTTCTGAATTTGGAAAAACCAAATATGTACACGTTTCTGTAGATACCTTCAGTGGCCTTATTTTCGCATCACCACATTCTGGAGAGGCTATCAAAGATGTCCTTTCTCATCTTGTTTCAGCGTTTTCTGTAATGGGTAAACCAATACATATTAAAAAAAGATAATTGTCTTGCATATACCAGTGCCAAGTTTAAACAGTTTTGTGCTACCTCGCAAATTTGGCATACTACTGGAATTCCATACAAGCCTCAGGCATTGTGGAACGTGCCCACCTTACCTAAAGACTTGGCTAACCCGCATTAATGCTTCTGCACTTGTATTTACCACTCACAGGCATCGCATTAATCATGCATTATTTGCCCTTATTTTTCTTTCCCTAGACAATGAAGGCCATTCGGCTGCAGACTGACACAGGCAATCCTCGTCCAATTCTGTTCGCCCACCTGTTATGTGGCAAAATCCCCTTACAAATAAATGGAAACGCCCAGGTCCTGTCCTCATCTGTGGACGAGGCTCAGCTTGTGTTTTGGACGAAGAGCAAGCAGCCCCAAGATGGTTACCAGAACGCCTGGTTAAACAGGTTAATGGCTTACCTCAACACGGGGATGGAGGCCCTCCCCCTGAGGACAAATTTTCCTCTTTTTCAGATGCAGCCAACAATCTGTGTGAGGATCCTACTTAAGGCACTTATGCTGAACAGGATTGTACACGGAGGCTTTGGCCCTCCACCTTCCAACATCATGGAGTACCTTTTTGGCCCTCCCTGTGAACGCAAGGGAGGATCTTGGACTCAGGCTCCCACTAGTTTGACCCAGACTGCTGACTGCGTGACTAAGGTGGCTTACCTCCGGGCCGAGGTTGACCATAAACTCAGAGGAGTTCATCAGCCTAAATTGGTATGTGTTAACAAGCCAAAGATTATTCCCCCTAGTACAAGTAAAGCTCTCCAAAATTGTTCTGCAACTTGAACGCATACCCAAGCGATGCATGCCACTTGTTATGCGTCGGCCTCAATTTGTGTTAACAAGCAGGGAGAACAATTTTTTGAAGCCTCCCTAACTAAAACTCATGCCGCAGGAGGGACCACTATTCATTATACCCCCGTTCTTTTTGACCGGGGAGGAGAAGGCAAATACACCAAGCTACAGTCAGCTGGGTGCCAAGGCCCTGTTGGTAAACCCTCCTGCTGCCCCATTAAGGCACCTATAGGGGTCACTGATGGTGGAGGATTCCCTTATGCTGTCAAGCATCCTCAGATAATCAAACTTTTGAAACCCCAAATCCCTGAGCTCACATATCATCCCTTAATGTAGCCTAAATCCCAGTTCCCAGGTTTAGATACCAATACATTAGATATTTTGCAAACTACATTCTCCTAGCTTAATAATTCGAACCCCACCCTTGCTGGTGATTGCTGGCTCTGCATGACAGCAGGGGCAATAATGCCTATGGCAGTTCCTATTAATTCTATCATGGACAATGATAATACATGCCAACCCGGATTTCCCTTTAAAGTACAGCCTATAGGCACTTTTACATTATTTCTTTTAGGCGCGATGCAGAATAATACCTATGATATTGATGTTCGACTTACTTCCTTTGGAAATTGCTCAACAGTATAAAATTATTCCTCACCCACCCCATCTCTTTGTCCCTCCAATGGCACAGTTTTTATGTGTGGAGGAAACTCGGCCTTCCCGAGGCTTCCATCGAATTGGACCGTTGGCTGTGTTCTTGCCTTATTACTCCCTGATATAACTATTGTCCCAGGAGACGAAACTCTATGCATTCCTAGTCTAGACACCTCAGTCAAAAGACACAGGCGGGCAATACAGGCCTTACCACTCATTGCCAGCCTTGGAATAACAGCTACTGTGGCCACAGGTACAGCTGGCTTAGGCATGGCTATACACTCTTAGCGTCGCCTGTCTCAACAACTTATAAATGATGTACAAACTATATCAGGAACCATTAAAGATTTGCAGGACCTAGTAGACTCCCTGGCAGAAGTGTTCCTTCAAAACAGAGAAGGCTTAGATTTACTGACAGCTAACCAGGGAGGTATTTGCTTGGCCTTATGGGAACGATGCTGCTTTAATGCCAATAAATCAGCCATAGTACGCACTAAAATTAAGCAGCTTCAAGAAGATCTAGAAAAGAGATGAAGGGAACTTTTTGAAAATCCCCTCTGGACTGGGTTTAATGGATTTCTACCCTACCTTCTTCCCCTATTAGGCCCTTTGTTGGGTTTACTTTTAATGGTGTCCATAGGACCCTGCATTATAAACAGGCTTGTACAATTTATTATAGAACAGATTAATATTTTGGCCTCTAAGCCCATACAGGTCCACTATCATCGCCTGGAGATGGAAGACCATGCTGCCAACATTTAAAAGGATGTTCTACCCTTCTCACAGGCTTATTTCTTAAGTTTACATCCCCACAGATCTCTCTTTCTTACATTAAACTATAAGTAACAGCTCTGACCAATCATCTTCTGCCATTGCCATAAGGGTTCGTCCTCCATGGGCCCCTACACTTGGGGGAGGATGCACCCATGGAGTGAGGACGTTAGGCCATAATAACAGAGGGTGCAGGATGGACTGCAGGAGGATGTATCCACGGATCCCAAAACAGAAGACCTCTTAGTGACACGCTCTGGTGCATGGTGGTCGGCCTGCTTCCCCCTCAAAGCCGTCTCCTCCCAAAACATGCCAAGGCCACCACGAAATCTCCTAGTAAACATGCTCTCTCGAATCAGGAGATATTCTAAGGCCTGCTAGAGAAACAGAGCCTCTATCACCCCCTAAAACATTGGCCGGTAAGGTATGGTCAAATATTTTATATAAGAAAGAGAGGTCAGGGGCTAGAAGGAAGTTCTCCTTCAAAGAATAGCCTGACACTGAAATGAAACAGCCCCCTGGGAGATATCCTGCCTGGGAGACATCCCGCAGCCATCTATCTCCCTGAGACATCCTGCGGCCATCTGTCTTCCTGCAACATCCTGAGGTTATCAAACTTTCTGAAGACATCCAGCAACTGCCGATAAGAGAGCTTTCCCATCCACAACATATAAATTCCCATGTGAGAACAATAAAAGTTTGCAGCATGATCAGAACTCCAGTCTTGCTGTAATCTCTTGTGTCTCTTGTCCCTTCATTCCTCCCCAACTTGGTTCCTTGCCCACATTGATGTGTGCGGCCGGCCGGGACAACTGACACTAACCCATACCCTACTACACTCTGACTACTAATCCTAATATGATGGAGAAAAATAACCCAAACAGAATAGAAATACAAGCAGTTCAGAGGAGGCATGGTGTATATTTGGACTTGCCTTTTGCATGATATAGGGTAGGTGTTATAAATCTAGTTAATTTTTAATTGAAATCATTCTCCATGTGTTTTTAAAGTTAACAAATATGTGAATTCCTGTCTCCATTTCTCTGTAGCCTATTCAACACATGTATTTTTATCTGCACATATAGAATCCTACTTGGAATCACACGTACATTCTTGTGAGGAGGCTGACTTGGCAGATACAAATTGTGAGAAGAGATCACTCCCCATAAACGCTGTTGGAACTCAAAATTCAATCTATGGGTGAGCTTCCTAGTAGAACAACATTTTACATAAATCCATGTTCAGTAACATAAATATTTTTGCATCTATGGATGATATATATTTCATGATGAATTTTGTTTGGCATATATATTGCTACTTTTTATTGTCTGTGTGTGTGTTTTGTATATATATACACTCTTCAGATTTTTCAAAATATGAAATATATGTGTCTTATATACACTCCCTAAATTCATTTATGTTCATGTATGTGGATTTATAATCAACTTTTCACAAGATTATTCTCAGAAATATTCATCCACCTGAAATACATATTTGTTTTCTAGTACTGAAAACTAACTTAAGTGAATGGTGCATACAATCCTAATATTTCTACAGTGACTGACACAGTTTAACATCAATGCAAGTAGAAATCTATCGGACATGATGTGTATTTTGAAGTTCATTTTGTTCAACACTGGTACATTACAATTTCTTCAGTTTATTCACATCATAGGATATATATTTCATCCACAAGTTCACAAATTTATACGCATTTGATTCATTTTCAATCATTTCCTGCTTCAGAACACATGTATTACTCCTAGTTTCCTGAATGGTCTTTTCATGACACTTATTTCCAAACACATTCATTTTGGTTTTCATAATCATTTTGAAGCAAAACTCACACATTCTTCATGATATACCATAACCCTAATTTTACCATTATATGTGTAACTGATTGGAATGAATGATTGTATATCAATATAAGATTCCCTGTATATTTTCTGATATCAATTCAATCCATTATTTAAAGTTTGAACCACTTTTATTATTTATTCACAGTATGGTCTATTCATGCATTATTTCTATATTTATAGACACAGGGTACATCTATTTGTATCCCCAATACTAATTTATTCATCTTCAAAATGTAGCTCCCAGAAATGTTGGCAGAAATACTCATGTCACCTGATCTACATATACATTTTATCACAGTAATATTCTGGACACATTATGAAAATGTCACACTTATGATTGTACCAAAGCCTAAGTGAAAGTGAGCATGCGTTACTAAAAACATCCATGTCCAGGTTCCCTAATGCTCTCTAATGTCAATACTATTGGTGAATACATATTTGTTTCTTCCTAAGATTATATATTCAACCTCAATCCTTTTGAAAATGTCTAATCCTACCACACAATTTATACTTTGCCTGATTTCCTAATGTCTCTATTGATTTCTGCTTCCCTACATATTATCCCAGTTCATTATTGTGACTGACTCTTCACATGTGCTGACATTTACATTCACTGTCTACCCGAAAGCCTATTGCTAAAGAACTTTTGGTCCCACTCTTATACTCACTCTTCTTTCTAAACCTACCGACTTTCGTCTTAATCGTACCGACTATCACTTTTTGACTGGATGTTCTCTTTGACATTCAATCATCCAAGGTACAAGGCAATTGTATATCGATTCATCTGAGACATCTGTGCAGAACATAATTCAAAGCTAAGTATCCCACTCAAAGGCCTAATGCCTTTCTGGGCTTCAAATCTTACCTGGATTTCTGTTTTCAAACTTATATTTCCCCTTATATTCTTGAAAATATTGGAGGTTCCCAATACCATTAATCATCTTGCACAATGATTCCGAACCCAAATAGAACCTGTTATTAACCGTAACCATACACTCTTTTCTCAATCTCACTTTACAGAAGAGCAGGTACAGAGTTCGTCTTACAATACAGGAATGTAGGGGATCTTCCACCTGCTGAGAACCTAAAATGTCCATGCAGAAATGATCCCTGGATAAGATGTAGGCAGCTATTGAGGAACTAAGAGAGCAAAAGTCATCTTCCAATGCAAAAACCCTGGTCAGAATGAAGGGATGTGTCTGAATCAGCCTCTCTCTTCTTAATGTAGAGAAGATGGACCAAACCAGGCCTGTGTGGAGAGCTGTTCCTGGGTGCCTATGGTTTACATACCATTCTACCTTGTGAAAGTGTCACAGGAAGTAGGGGCAGCCTCCATCTCATGGGACACTTGGAAGCAACTGAAGCAATTGTTAGGACAAAGTGGTTGTCACGGCAGTGACCTCACTCAGTTCCTGAAAGAATTGACCTACTTAACTTCCTTGTTGATGGAACTCTCTGAACTTGGTATCCAGGAAGCCAGGCACCCAGAGCCAGTCCCAGTCCCCGTCCCAGTGGGCTCAATTGTTTGTATTTACCATGGACATAGTCAGTCTTTCTTGGTACCTACTGATGTGAGGATGGTCAAATGACAGAATAGCTATGAAGAGGGTCCTTTCCTGGGAAAGTAGGTAGTTGCTCACCACTGGCTGCTGGCAACTTCACTGAGTTGAAAAAGGAGACAAGATCTGAGACCGTACAGGCCATTTCGGGGGAACGAAGTATGGCTCACCAGTCAGAGGACACTCCATATAGTCAGAGACCTACTTGGGGGAAGGAGGTGCCTTTTTGAGTGTGGGTGTGAGTATGTGGTTTTGTCTCATGTTCTGAGAATAGGTAGGAAAGTCGGTTTGTTTGTTTTGGGGTAGACTGTTTCTTGTATGTCGTTTGGCAAGGCGAGTGTTTCTATGTCTGTGTATCTTACTGTGTCAGTGGTTGTAGACAATAGAAAAGAGAATGCATCAATGAATGTGTTGTGTCTAGTAGAAAGCTCCCAGCATTCATCCTGCCCAATGTATGAATAGAGAGTGGGCAGCCTTATTGATGTGCAACACCTATTATATTCCTAAGTTTCAGTTTTCTTCCTGAATTCTCTCAACTCTCCAGAATAGGCTCATGGTTTTGTGTCCAAGATATGTACCACCTCCAAGCTCTGTAAAGTGGCCATGTACTGAATAGCTGAAGGAAATGTGATCATCTCAGAAAACTCAAATATCAGTGTGAATAGAAAAGTCTCAGTGGAGAAACCCTGCTTTGGGCCTTTTACTTACCTATTTTTCTGTTGCCCTGAATGTCAGAAAGGTCTTTGCCTCAGGTCACACTTTGTGAAGCCTGAAGAAAATAGTTTTCAAATGGAAATGAATGGGCATCACCTGTGGCTCTTTCCTTAATTGCTTTGGAAACGGATGTGTCTGAATCAGTATCTTGGCCCTGTGTCAGGTTGTGGCTTAGATTCTCAAAACCAGATGGATCTAAAAAAGATGCCATGTGTGCATCCAAAACCAAAATGGCAAAAAGATCAGTTATAGTGGATGAAGCTTCTTGCCTTTCTCTTTTAGTTTCCTGACATCCATCAAGTGAGAATAGAAATCCTTTGGGTAAAATTAGTACTTCAAAGCCCTGCAGAGGTGCTTGGGTTTCCTCATGACTCCAAATCACATAAAGAATCTATACCTGACTGTCAGTAGGCTTCAAATTGGAGAATCAGAGCAGTATTAAGAGCAGGCCTATTTGATCACTCCTGGTTCACAGGAAAGGTGTCCCGGCCACAATGACTTTAGGCAAATGAGGGGCAAGAGAACGTATTTTGGACACTGTCTTTGGATGTGCCCCTCATGGAAACCTCCAGCCAGAGGTTATGATTAGTATCTATATGGAAGAATATGAGGGCTATGTGGAAGTGTTTTGGTTTTAATTGTGGTCATTAGTGTGGTGGTTGGAAAAGATGACTGGGTCCATCGGGGTTTAAACTCTGATGTGATTCCCCTTTGAGACTGCGTTGTGGAACTGACCTCAGAGAAGAATTGCCATGATTTGTGTTGGCATTTTTGGAGGCCACGCATGAGAGTCGCCCTTGGAAACTGAGATCTAGACCAAGGGCGGCTTTCCACAGAGCACAGGGAATCTCAGCCATGATACCATATGATTTTATTCTGAAAGCCTTGGAATCCATAGGTGAGAGTCAAAACACACATGGACCTCACATTGTAGACCTCTATGTGCCTGGCTTCATGTAACCTTTTGCCCAGTCTTTGGGAAGCCTTGCCTGTGAAATTTCTCCAGAGCTTTAATTGAAATGATCTTCCTCAACCTTTAATGGTTCCTGAATGAATGGAAACCCACAGTGCCTCCAAATTCATCCTTGAAAAATGGCTACATAAATACCATGACATTCTTGAAATTCCCTTGACCAGGTGGCACTGGAGAACCTTCGATGTCCTGTTGCTAATTCGAGTGTACAAGACAGTGCCTTGATTGACTGGGTTTCATGATAATGGTGTATAACAGAGATGTCAGTACGTTGGAGCCTCCTGATTAGTGGTCATAGAACAGTGTTGTGCATGTGTGTGATAAAACATCTGTGGTGGGGCCATGTGGATCTGCCATTTACTTCCAAATGGGTTGCGACTGACATGGTGCAGCCAGCAGAACCTTGTATGTAAAGGCATCTTGTTATATGGAGAAATTTCAGGGCAATGTTCAGAATCAGGTTGCTATGGTCAGGGGGCAACCTATGTGTGATAGAAGCCTATTTGGTGCATTCTCCTGCAGACCCTGACAAACGACACATGACAGAACTCCCTCCAGCACTGTGTCCCAGTTGAACTTTTTGTTTTTCGAGAAGCAAATACCAAACTCCCAATGCAGCAGCAAGAAACACCACAAAAAGTGGAGGATGACCAAAAAGCTTCACAGTCCACACGGAGAGACACTTAGCTCCCAGTGGCCACAGATATCTATAAAGAGAGAATTCAGCACTGCTGCCTAATGTTCATTGGAATATAAGAGACCATGTCCTCCAGGTCACATATATGCAGACCCAGCTTTGATGGTCTCACTACAAAGGAAGATAAAGCTCCTGACAACAACATATATTTCAAGTGCCCAACCTCAGAGGAAGTTTCTCAAGAAGTCTTTAGGCCAACAGAGCTCCATGATTGTGGAGTTTTATCCTGTCCCTTACTTTTGGAAACTCCTCTTGCAACCTCCAAAGTTGTGAACTCCTGAGCAATTTCCATTCCAGATATGTATTCACAAATTTTATAACTCTTCTCCTCTAATTGTGTCTTAATTGGGGCGAAGGTAATGTCAAGTAATTGTTCTGGATGAGAGTGGGTGGATTTTTGTGTAGCACATATTTGCATACACATTGGATTCATTTTCCAATTTTCCATTTGAAATACTGAAACACTGACACTACCCCATACCCTACTAAACTCTGTCTACTAATCCTAATATGATGGAGAAAAATAACCCAAACAGAATTGAAATACAAGCAGTACAGAAAAGGCACAGTGTATAGTTGGACTTGCCTTTTGCATTATATAGAGTAGGAGTTATAAATCTACTCATTTTTTTGTTGAAATAGTTCTCAATGTGTTTTTAAAGTTAACAAATATATGAATTCCTGTCTCCCTTTCGCTGTAGCGTATTCAGCACATGTATTTTTATAAGCACATGTATAATCCTACCTGGTACCACATGTACACTATTGTGTGGTACCTGAATAGGCAGATACAAATTGTGAGAAGAGATCACTCCTCCTAAACGCTGTTGGAACTGAACATTCACCCTATGGGTGAGCTTCTTAGCTGAACAACATTATATATAAATCCATGTTCAGTAAAATGAATATTTTTGATCTGTGGATAATATATATTTCATGGTGAATTTCAATTGGCATATAGTGCTAATTTTTAATATCTGTGTGTGTTTATATATATATATATATATATATATATATATATATATATACTCTCCAGATTTTTCAAAATATGAAATATATGTGTCTTATTATACATTTCCTAAATTCATTCATATTCATGTATGTGGATTTATAATAATCTTTTCACAAGATTATTTTCAGAAATATTCATCCACCTGGAATACCTATTTGTTTCCAACACTGAAAACTAACTTAAGTGAATGGTGTATACAAATCCTAATATTTCTACAGTAACTGACTCAGTTTAACATCAATGCAAGTAGACTCCTATGGGACATGATGTGTATTTTGAAGTTCATTTTTTTCAACACTTGTACATTACTATTTCTTTAGTTCATGCACATCATTGGATATATATTTCATCCATAAGTTTGCAATTTTATTGGCATTTGTTTCACTTTCAATCACTTTCTACTTCAGAACACATATATTTCTCCATGTTTCTTGACTGGTCTTTTCATGAGAATTCTTTCCAAACACATTATTTTTGATTTTCATAATTACTTTTGAAGGAAATCTCACACACCCTAGATAATGAACCATAACCATAATATTACCATTAGATGTATAACTGGTTGGAATGAATGATTGTATATCAATAAATGATTTCTTATATATTTTCAGATATCAATTCAATACATTATTTAAAGTGGAACCTGTTATATTATTTAAACACAGTATTGTCTATTCATGCATTATCTCTATATCCATAGACACAGGGTACACGTCTTTATAACCCCAATACTAATTATTAGGTCTTGAAAATATTCCTCCCAGAAATGGTGGAAGAAATACTCATGTCACCTGACCTACATATACATTTTATCACAGTAATATTCTGGACACAAAAAGCAAAGTTCACACTAATGATTGTACCAATGGAATGGTCGAGTGAGCATTTTAGGAAGAGACCACCAAGAGACTGTCTCATGCAACAGCAAAGTGTGTATTGGGGGTCCAGCATGCTGCAGCTCAGAGCTCACTTGAATTTAGCAGAGAGCCCTGAAAATAGCTTAAGCAGAGCTTATGTACTTTCTTTGGAGAAGGCAGGGTGTGAAGTTTATTGATGGGTCAGGGTGAGTGGGCGGTTTGCTTGCAAATGTGTGAGGGAGTACATTCTGCAGTTTGGCAGTTTGGGACAACACATTCTGGGAACAAGATTAGCAAACAGTTCTCAAGATTTCAACAGTGTTTTGTTAAGCATTCAGAAAAACAGGAAGTGACAAGTACCTATTTAATAAACCTTTCATTTCCCACTTCTTGTTCTGGTTACTTTTAATCAAAAAAGTGATCATTGGGGGGTGTCACATTTTATGTCTGCTAGTGAATTATATTGTTGTCTGATTACCATAAGTTTAACTTGTCCAATTTGAGCTTGGAGAAAGGAAACTACACGGTTGAGCAAACAGGGCCCTACAGTTAGCAATAATATGAGGATTATTAATGGACTGGCCAAGGCAGATAAAAGCGTAGTTAACCCAAGGGACTGTGTGAACCAAGACTCAAACCACGCTTTTTGGGCCTCTGTCTCTCGTTGACGCTCTTCAAGGCATTTTCTTAATTTACTCATAGATTCTTTTACAACTCCAGTATTGTCAGGATAAAAAAAAAATTCTTCCCTCATTGCAGCACAAAGGCCCCCTCTCTCATGAAGAGGAGGTCCAACCGTCGCCTATTCTGTGAAACTACTTCGGAGAGAGAGGTTAAAGATTCCTGTAAAGCTGGGATTGAGGTTTTTAATATCTTTAAGCTTTGGTCTATTGCTGCTTCTCATTGAGTCATTTGTTGTGTCCCATGGACTAGGTCAGTGGTTCCTGTGCCCACACCTGCAGCAACTCTTATTCCAAATAGGATGGCTAAAGTGAGGGATACAGGTTCCCAGCGGAACCGGGTTTTATGCCCCCCCTATTTGAACTTTAAATGAACCTGTGTCATGATAGAGCACTCTGGGAAACATCTGCACTATTACATAATTAATCACATCTATTGACCATTTTATGAACACATAAACAATAATTAAGTATATAGAATTATACTGTTGAAGGAACAGACAAGGAAAGGCACCTAAGATATCACCGAAGCTAGGGAAGCAGTCCTATTTGGTTGCAAAAGGATGTAGAGAGCATTGCTTCTGTTGTAATCAATTAATCCTCTGAACCCCAAGTTTAGGTTGTTTCAGAATTTTGTAGCCAACATGTAAGGGAATGGGCTCAGAATATCACAGTCTGCAGAAGTTCACAAAAAGCAGTTTTTGTTTCTGTTTTATTTCTTCTATTTTGGCAAGTTAACTTTTTAAGGACACCTGGGAGAGGGAGAGCTTTTGTCTTCTCTTTTTTTTTCTCCCTGCCAGCTGTTAAAATGGAGCCCAGTTGGTAACTTCTTTATCTTAGAAATGTAGCAATCTCTGTGAAGCTCCAGCTCAAGGCCAGAGGCCTTGTTCACATATTTTGTGAAAAACTAGTAAGGGGTGTCTAGCTTAGGAGTGCTGATTTTTCCAGCCAGTGGCAACTAGAACAGGGCAACAAGAAAAGAGGAAGTTTATCTACATTGAACTCTTTCATAGGGATTATTTTGCTGAAAGTCCTAAAGTCAGTCATGGTGAAGACTTCTGGAGAAGGTCACTTAAGAATTTTCTGTGGTCTTGGTACAGAGGGGGAAGAGTGGAAGGCAGGGGGTGAGAGCAGCTCCATGGATCTGAGAATCAGGAAGGAGAGATTAAAAGACTAATGGGAAAGGGGTTTGGGATTTTACTAGCAAAAACTTGAGCAGTAGAGCAAGTAGAGCAGAGGGGAAGATGGGAGTGAGTATCTCAAAAAGCCTGTGAGGGATTTTAAATTCTTAGTAACCTGTATTCAGTGTTGACAATGCAACTTTAAAGGTAATTTTTATTACATCTTGGATAGGGGTCTGAGGGCTCTTCTCAGCTGGTTTGAGCTTTGGGTTAGCAGGTAAGAGGACCTGTTGGGACCCATTGTGGGCACTGACAGAAGAATAGAGGAGTGTCTGGGTTTAGGGGTACCTAAGTACCTGCTACCTCAGCAAGGGGGCAATGGTCTGAGAAAGGGTAGAGGTTTGGGTTTTTGATCTAGTAATTGGAGGGGAGAAATCAAATTCCTGAGGTGAAAGTGACAGCAGAGAGTCTGGAGCAGAAATCTGAGGGTGAGGATCTATTAGAGAAGCATAGTTCAGGATGTGAGCAAAGGAGGAAAAAGGCCTGCACATAGGAAAATTTCCTTCAACCCTTTTGAGCACTTGCCGAAGTTAAAAAGTCCATGCAGAATTTGAGGATCTAGAGACCCCTCTGGGGGACATGGATTTTGGTTGTCTAATTGGTAATATGGCCAATGCTGTGTACTGAATTTGATGAGGAGTTTGGGTTCCAGCAGGCAGCCCCTGTATGCTCAGATCGCCATGACTTACAGAAGAAGTCGGCTTTTCCCCACACAGCCATGGCTGTTTGTGGATTTGATAGTCCGCCGGGCAAACATAGTAATCTAGGCTAGCCAAACTGCATCTGGCTCACGTGTCCCTACATCCATAATGTTAGTTTCCATTACCTATGGTACGAAAGTGATTTAATGGAATTTTAGTGGAATCCTGTTCATCAGGGCTATCCCAATATGAAAGACCTATAGGTAGCTGACAAATGTCTGGGTGGAGGGATGGCAACCAGGTCCCTCAGTGGGCTGTATTCGAGGTAGACCATACTTGTTGTCTAGTAGGATTTTTGATCAGCCATCGCTGCTGAACGGGCTGATGATGCTTAGGAATACTGGTGGCCAAGGGGAGAGTCTATAGCCTTATCCACATGGCGAACACACAGTTTGAAAGGGTTACCAGTCTTTTCCAGCTTCCAGCCAGAGTGGGGACATGGCGCAGGCTTGAGATGAGAGGCATTGATCCAGGAAGTGATTCCGTCTACCTTTACCACTGTAGGTGTTATAAGTAGCACCTGGTATGGTCCTTTACACCGGGCTTTCAGGAATGACACCTGATGTCGTCTTTAGTAGATGAGGTCTCTTACTTGATATTGATGTGGAGTCCCATCATACCCTGGTTGGTAGGAAGGGGCCAGATGTTTCAACAAGTACCGCTGAGTTCTTTCAAGAGCTTTAAGTCTGTCAAGCAAGGGGGTGTGGAAGGGATCGTTAGGTCTTAGAGTTGGGGTTAGGTCCCTTACTGGAGCAGGGGCACCATAGAGAATTTCATAGGGGGTGAGGTTAGACAAAGAAACAGAGGGAGTATTTCTTGCATGAAACAGTGCAGAAGGCAGGAGCATAGTCCAATCTTTTATGCCACTTTCTAAGCTTAATTTCGTTAAGGTCACTTTAATGGTTCTTTTTATTTTTTTACCTGTCCTGAGCTCTGGGGTCTATAAGCACAATGTAACTTCCAATAAACCCCTAGAATTCTGGCTAACCCCTGTCTTACCTGGGCCATGAACGCCGGCCCATTATCAGACCAATATTACCTTAGGCAGGCAGAATCTTGGAAAAATATCTTTCAGGATCTTTTTGACCACCATTTGGGCCGGGTTTTTTTTCTTTTCTTTTCTTTTCTTTCTTTTTTCTTTTCTTTTCTTTTCTTTTCTTTTTTTTTTTTTTTTTTTGTTGGGGATGCTTCAATCCATCCTGAAAATGTATCTACAAAGACTAGGAGATATTTAAGTCCATACATTGCTGGCTTAATTTCAGTAAAGTCAACTTCCCAATTCCCAGAATTGTCCTGGTCTGGTTCCTCATAGGTGCTTTCCTGCAAGAAGCTTGGAAGTGTAAGCATTAACCAATTGACAGACCCGACAGGCTTTTGTTACCCATTCAGTTCTTCCCTTTCTCTTTGAATCGGTTAGTGGAAAACTCTGTTCTTGATCTTTCAGGAATGCCTGCAATTTCTTTGAACCAAGGTGAGTGAGTTGATATACATTTTAACTTAGTGTAGGGCTTTCTGAAATTGCAGGCTAAGCTCAGTGAAGTTGAGGGTTCAGTGTCAGAGTCTTTAGGTGTTATCAAAAGCTTCCTGGTTCTCAGGGGTTCATTGGAAATGGGCATCTCCCTTTAGCACCAGGTATAAAGGAACAGCTAATGATGCAAACCCAGGTATCCATAACCTGCAAAAGCCAGCAGTCCCAAGAAACTCTCTGAGTTGTCTGCTGTTAGATCTGTGTGGTATCTGCACAACAGTTTGTTTTCTTTGCTCAGTGAGCCATCCTTTACCGCCCCTAAGTGAATAGCCCAGGAAGATTACTTCATGCTGGCAAATTTGGGCCTTTTTGGCAGAAGCTCTACACGCCAGTTTAGCAAGCTCAGATAATAGTGCTTGGGTCACAGATTCACAGTTTTCCTTAGTGTTGGCTGCCAGTAGCAGGCCATCCACATGTTGAAGCAGGGTGTATAGTTCTGAAGTTGTTGAGATCTCTGTGGAGAGCTTCATCAAAGAGAGTTGGGGAGTTTTTGAACCCCTGTTCGAGTCTAGTCCAAGTTAGTTGACCAGATGTTCCGGTTTCTGGGTCTACCCACTCGAAAACAAACAGCAACTGACTATCTTTATGCAGAGGCAAGCAAAATAAAGCATCTTTTAAGTACAGAACAGTATACCATTTCTGCTCAGGGTTCAGAGTGCTAGGCAGATTGCACAGATTAGGTACCATGCGGTGAATGTCCTGCACTCTGTTGTTGATCTCTCATAGGTCTTTAACAGGGTGATAGTCCCCGGTTCCTGGCATTTTTTAATGGTAGCAGGGGAGTGTTGCAGGCTGATTAACAGGGCCTTAGGACCCCTAAGATCAGATATTTCTGAATATGGGGCCTTATCCCATCTTTAGATTTTTGCCCAGAGTATATTTTTTGACATTGATTGGAGAGGCTGAGGTTTTTAACTCCACTGTTATTGGAGGTTTTTTAATGGGCAGGCCTAAGCCATCAGTTTTTGTCCAGGCATCTGGGTAATATGTTATCCAATTCTGGGGTAACGTGCCTGTTTGATCAGTCTTGTGTGGTGTGAAGAGTTGATATTCATCTTCTACTGACAGTTAAAGCTGTGACTATAGGAGTTTTTACTGAAGGATTTATAATTTTCACTTTGGGGCCTTCAGGGATAAAAGTTATTCTGGCCCGGAGCTTGGTGAGCAGATCTCGGCCCATTAATAGGGCCTGGCATCTTGGGATTACTAGGAAGGAGTGATGGATTTTTCCTTTCCCCAGGTCCAGGATCCTCTTAGTTTTCTATGCCCGATATTTACTGCCATTAGCCCCTTGAAATAGAGACCTTTTATTTGATGGAGGGCCCAATGGGGCTTTAAGGGCTGAGTATACTGCCCCTGTATCCACTTCAAAGTGTACTGGGGTACCCTCCACTTCAAAAGTTACCCTGAGCTCGGGAAGAGGATCTGAGCCCCGACTTTCTTAGTCATCCTCCAGAGTCAGAATGTCTGGCTGGTGTGGCTGTCTCATTCTCGGGCTCTTTTTGGCCCAGTGTCCTTTTTCTTTTGAGTAGGCATATTGATCTGAGGCCAGGGGTGGCTTTTGGCGTGTGCCCAGGTATCCCTTCCTGTATCCCTGTTTCTTAATTTCTGTCCTATTTTTTGTTGTGACCAGGACCTTAGTCAATGCATTAGTCTATCTTTTGCTTCTCGCATCCTCTCTTTGCTCCCTTTCTTTCTTCCTCCTTTGTTCCTTCTCTTCCTCAGTTTATCTCTTATAGTTTACTTTTTTAGGCTTCTCTGACTAAATCTCTCAAAGCCATATCTTGTAATCCATCTACGCATTGTAACTCTCTTTTAATATCCAGGGCAGCTTGCCCAATGAAGGCCATCATGACAGATGGCTTTTGATCCTCTGCCTGAGGATCGAAAGGAGTATATCTCCTATATGCCTCCATAAATCTCTCTAGAAACATAGAGGGAGATTTATCAGGCCCTTGAATAATCTCTCTAACCTTGGCCCAATTAGTTGGTCACCTTAGCGGCTGCTTGGAGACCCGCTATTAGAGCCCGGCAATAAGTGGACGGATGCTACCTACCTTCAAACGTGTTGGTGTCCCAGTTCGGTTGGTTCAATGGGAAGCTGGCTTTGATGATGTGGGAAGAGGTGTCGGTCACCCATCTTGTCCGAGGATATTTTTTTTTAGCTTCCAGAAGGTTTTTCTCTTGTTCCTCTGTCATGAAGAGAGTCTGTAGGAGTTGTTGGCAGTCATCCCAAGTAGGCAGGTGTGACAACGCCGGCAAGTTCTTTGAGTTCTTTTACCGGGGCCAGCTTTGTCCAGGGAAGGAGTGGCTTTGTGTGCTGCCGGGTAGTAATCTGGAGGGCGCTGGGCCGGCCTAGCTTCCTCCAATGGTGGAGAGGCTGAGTCAGCAGCAAGGGAATCACTTAAAGGGTGTTGGGTGTTGGGGGAAGAGGGTAGGGGATAAGGAGGGTGCGGAGAGTCTAGTTGAGTCTTGAGACTTAGGAAGAACAAAGGGTGGAGGAGGAGGAGCAGAGGGTTTGAGAGATAGAATCATGGGGGAAGGTGGAGGAGCGGGGGCAGGGAAAAGGAAAGGCTTCACAAATGGAGGAGGAGATTTGCAGAGGTCCTGCAAAGTTAAGATATATGGCTTTTGATCTGGATGGCTATGTGGCCCCAGTTGAAAGACAGTATTTCTGACTTTTTGAATTAGTGGGGAGTAGAAAGTTTCTTTAGGGGCCATCCGACTCCAAAGGTGGGTCATTTTGAGGCACGGAGAGTCTGCCAGTTCCGGCGTTTTACTGAAATAGAAAGATTCTGAGCCCTTAAGTGGACTTTGGTCCACTGAACAAGAGTCAGGGACAGAGGCATTGAAGTGCTCTGTCCCATAATGAAAGATATACAAACAGTGAAAGCAATGACACACAACACAGACAAGACAAGACAATAAAGACAGGCAATGGACGTCCAATACTGAGACCAGGACTGATTAGCCAGCAAAACCTGATGTGCTGGCAAAACCGAATCCGAAACAAAAAAATCACTGAGTCGAGGATACTATTGTTCCTCTATTTTCCGAATCCTCTGGGGGCATCCCCCGGGAACGTGACCTGTGGCTCGGTGACACGTCTGTCAGCCAGCATCTGAGAGAGCTCACGCTCATCACCGATAGCCATTTTGCAAAGCCCTAACCTGAAACCTGAAACACGAAAGTGTTACCTTACTTATCCTGATAGGAGCTCTTTGGGAGTCTTTCGTACACCACTGATGGATCTTGCTGGGGGTTTCAGATGTGAAGTTCTGGCAAGCATTGGAGGAAGAGACCACCAAGAGACTGTCTCATGCAATAGTATAGGGTTAATAGGGAGTACAGCATGCTGGGGCTCAGACCTCACTTGGATAGAGCAGAGATCCCTGAAAGAGCTTAAGCAGAGCTTATATTCTTTTCATGGAGAGGACAGGGAGGGAAGTTTATTGATGGGTCCGGGCGACTGGTCGGTTTGTGAGCAAATGGGTGAGAGAGTACATTCTGCAGTTTGGCAGTTGGGGACAACACATTCTGGGAACAGGATTGGCAAACAGTTCTCAAGATTTCAACAGTGTTTTGTTAAGTATACAGAAAAATAGGAAGTGACAAGTACATATTTTATTCATCTTTCACCAAAGCCTAAAAGGAAAGTGAGCATGGATTACTAAAAACATCCATGTCCAGGTTGCCTAATGCTCTCAAATATCAATCGTATTGGTGACTACATATTTGTTTCTTCCTAAGATTTTCTATTCAACCTCAACCCTGTTCAAAATATCTAATTCTATCACTCACTTTATACTTTGGCTGAATTCCTAATGTCTCTATTGATTTCTGCTTTCCTACATATTTATCCCAGTTCATCATTGTGATTGACTCTTCACATGGGCTGACATATACATTCACTCTCTACCCGAAACCCTATTGCTAAAAAACTTTTGGTATCAATCCTATACTAACTCTTCCTTCTAAACCTACCAATTATCTTCCTAATCCTACTGACTATCGCTTTTGGACTGGATGTTCTCTTCGACATTCAATCATCCAAGATACAAGGTCCTATGACGCTGTATGTTGAATTATCTGAGACACCTGTGCAGAACATAATTCAAAGCTAAGTATCCCAATCAAGGGCCAAATGCACTTCTGGGCTTCAAATTTTACCTAGATTTCTGTTTTCATACTTATATTTCACCTCTATATTCTTATTAACAAGGCAGGTTCTCAATACCATTATTCATCCTGCAGAATGATTACTAACATAAATCAAACATGTTATTAACCCTAACCATACACTGTTCACTCAATATAACTTTACAGAAGAGCAGGGACAGAGTTGGTCTTACAATACAGGAATGTAGGGAATCTTCCACCTGCTGGGAACCTCAAAAGTCCATGCAGAAATTATCCCTGGAGAAGATGTAGGCAGCTATGAAGGACCTAAGAGAGCAAAAGTCATCTTTCATGGCAAACAACCTGGGCAGGATGAAGGGTTGTGTCTGAATCAGCCTCTCTGATCTTAATGTAGAGAGGATGGAACAAACCAGGCCTGTGTGGAGAGCTATTGCCAGGTGAGTAGGGTGGATACACTATTTGAACTTGTGAAAGTGTCACAGGAAGTAGGGGCAGCTTCCATCTCATGGGACCTATGGAAGCAACTGTTAGGACAAAGTGGTTGCCAAGGCAGTGACCTCATTCAGTTCCTGGAGGAAGTGACCTACCTCACTTCCTTGGGAAAAAAACTCTCTGAACTTGGGGTCCAGTAAGCCAGGCACTCAGAGCCACTCTCAGTCCCAGTTCCAGTAGGCACACTTGTTTGGATTTACCAAGGACAGTGTCAGTCTTTCTTGGTACCTACTGATGTGAGGATGGCCAAATGCCAGCAAAGCTCTGAAGAGGGCCCTTTCCTCAGAAAGTAGGTAGTGGCTCACCACTGGCACCTGACAACGTCACAGAGTTGACCAAGGAGACAAGATCTGAGACAGGACAGGCCATTTCCGGAAAACATACTAAGACCCACCAGTCAGAGGATACTCCGGATAGTCACAGACCTACTTGGGGGAAGGACATGACTTTGTGGGTGTGGGTGGGAGTTTATGGTTTTGTCTCATGTTCTGAGAATAGGGAGGAAAGGCGGTTTGTTTGGTTTGGAGGGGACTGTTTCTAGTAAGTCGTTTGACAAGATGAGTGTTTCTATGTCTGTATGTCCCACTGTGTTCGTGGTTGTAGACATTAGAGAAGAGAATGCATCAATGGATGTGTCCTGTCTAGTAGAAAGCTTCACAGCATTCATCCTGCCCAATTAATGAATGGACTTTGGCTTGCCTTATGGATGGGTAACACCTACTATCTTCCTAAGTTCCTGTTTTCTTCCTGAATTTGGGCCACTCTCCAGAATAGGCTCATGGTTTTGTGTCCAATATATGTACCATCTCTAAGCTCTGTGATATGGCCATGTACTGGATAGCTTAAGGGATTGGGGGAATATCAGAAAACTCAGATATCAGTGTGACCAAAAAAGTCTAAGTGGAGAAACCCTGCTTTGGGCCATTTGCTTACCTATTGTTCTGTTGCCCTGAATGTCAGGAAGGTCTTTGCCTCAGGCCACCCCTTTGGGACGCCTGAAGAAAACAGTTTTCAAATGGAAATTAATGGGCATCACCTGTACCTCTTTGCTTAATTGCTTTGGAAAGGGATGTTTGTGAATCAGCCTCTTGGCCATGTGTGAGGCTGTGGCTTATATTCTCAGCACCTGATGGATCTAAAGAAAGATTCCATGTGTGCTTCCAAAACCAAAATGGCCCAAAAAGCAGTCTTTGTGGATGAAGTCTCTCGCCTTTCTCTATAAGGTTCCTGACATCCATCTAGTGAGAATAGGGATTCTTTGTGTCAAATGAGTTCTTCAAAACTCTGCAGTGGCAAGTCTTTAGGTGCTTGGGTTTTTTCATGACACCAATTCAGATAAAAAATCAAAACCCGACAGTCAGTAGGCCTCAAATTGGAGAAGCAGAGCAGTATTTATGTCAGGCCTATGGTCACTCCTGGTTCTCAGGAAGGGTGTCCAGGCAACCCTGACTTTAGGCAAATGAGGGGCTAGGAAGGTTATTTTGTACACTGTCTTGGGATGAGTCCCTCATGGAAAACTCCAGCCACAGGTTACGATGAGTGTCTATATGGAAAAAGATGAGGGCTTTGTGGGAGTGTTTTGGTTTTAATTGTGGGGATTTGTGTGGCGGTTGGAAGTGATGACTGGTTCTACCTGGGTTTGAACTCTGGTGTCATTCCTTTAGAGTCTGAGTTCTGGAACTGATCTCAGAGAAATATTGCCATGAATTGTGTTCGGATTTTAGGAGGCCACGCATGGGATTCGCCCTTGGAAACTGAGATCAAGGACCAGGTTTGTTTTCCACAGAGCCTGAGAATCTCAGCCAGGATATCACAAGATTTTTTTCTGAAAGATTAGGCATCCATAGTTGAGAGTCAAAACACCCATGGACGTCACATTGTAGACCTTAATGGGCCTGGATGCATATGAGCCTTTGGCCACTCAATGGGAAGACTTGCCTGTGAGAGTACTCCACAGCTTTCATTGAAATGACCTTCTTCACCATTTTATGGTTCCTGAATTAACTGAAACCCACAGTGCCTCCAACTTCATCCATGAAAAATTGCTAGTTAAATACCATGAAATTTTTGAAATTCCCTTAACCAGGTGGTACTGGAGAGCCTTTGGATGTCTTGTTGCTGATCATGAGTGTACCATAGAATGCCTAGATTGTCTGGGTTTCATGAAAATGGTGTAGAACAAAGATGCCAGTAAGTTGGAGCCTGCAGAGTAGTGGGCCTATTGAAGTGGTGGGCAGGTGTGTGATAATACATCTGTGGTGTGGCCATGAGGATTTGCCATTGCCTTCCAAATGGCTTGTGAGTGACATGGTGCAGCCAGCAGGCCCTTCTATGTAAAGGCATCTTTTTATATGGAGAGGTTTCAGGGCAAATTTCAGAGTCAGATTGCTATGGACAAGGGGGCAAGCTCTGTGGGATAGAAGCCTGGTTGGTGCATTCTCCTGCAGACTCTGACCCACCACAAGTGACAGAACTCCCTCCAGCACTGGGTCCCAGTTGAACTCATTGTATTTCATGAAGCAAATACCAAAATCGCAGTGCAGCAGCAAGAAACACCACTAAAAGTTTAGGATGACAAAATGTCTTCACAGTCCACACGGGGAGACACTTAGGACCCAGTGGCCACAGTTTACCTACAACGAGAAAATTCAGCACTGCTGCCTCATGTTCATTAGAATATAAGAAACCATGTCCTCCAGGTCACACAGATGCAGACCCAGCTTTGATGGTCCCACTAGAAAGGAAGCTAAAGGTCCTTACAACAACATATATTTCAAGTGCCCAACCTCAGAGGAAGTGTCTCAAGAAGTCTTTAGGCCGGCAGAGCTCCATGTTTTGTGAGTGTTTTCCTGTTAGATCTGGACACAAGAGAAGACCACTGACACCAATAAAATTAAATTAAATTAAGCTTATTATTTCCACTGGCCATCCTGCCTCTCCCTCCCAAAATGGCGGGAACAAGACAGCAACCCCAGCTTTCCTACAGCCCAGCTTCATGGACCAGAAATTTACACAAAATGGGCATTACATTTAACAGAACTCTGACAAGCATCACACTAATGGCAGTTTATATATATATATATATTTTTTTTTTTTGCTGTCCCTACATCAGAACTTATGAGGACCATTAGAGCCTCAGAGAGGGTTGCTGTCTGGCCAGGGAGGGCAAATATTTATGATATGTCACTAAAGTTTCAGAGAGGGCTGCTATCAGGTCGGAGAGCCAGACATGGCTCAGTTCAAACACTGGCAGGCATTCCAAGCAGGTTCAGAATTTTCAGTAATTTATGGTAAAGCCAAAATTATCTTTTCATGGCTTTTTGGCAAGATGGCTTCCAATTTTAATAAAAGATCAGGTTGTGTCTATCATTCCCCCCTTTTCTCTGTGTCCCTTTCAAATCTTTGATAGATTAGGGGTAGAGCACTGAGGAAATTTTAATCCCTCAGGTAAAAGTCTCCAAATTTTTAGAACTCACCCAAAACCAGTCTCCCTGATTTTACCTGACTTAATTAATTACTTATATTGATTGTCTATTTATATTTGGCTCCATTGTTGTAATAAGAGAGGCGTCACCCATTTTGGCTTCTTCTGAGCTGAGAGAGGATGACATGAGTAGGCATGGTGTGAGAGACATGAGTTGCCTTTTAGAAGTAGTTGAGGGACATGAGTTGCCTTTTAGAAGTCAGTTCGGTTTGAAGTCTGGTTGGGGAAGAACAGGTTGTAAAGTCATCTGGGGATTGGTTATTACATGAGAGAAACAAAAACCATGAGTACTGAATAAATGTTGCAGCAGCTGGAACATGTCACTGTATAGAAGTTCCCTCTCCAGTCTTTAATATCCCCAGTTATAAAGACTGTCAATTTAATATTTAACTTTTAGTATTAGAGTTGTCCCTCCCCATAAGATATAGTTTAATAATTTAGTGTCATCTGATCTTGCAAAATCCTTTTACCAGTATGACCTCTGTGTCTAATAGAGAAACCTTTAATTTTGATACTCAGGACTGGATAATCGTACTAGCAAACACCAAGCTTACCTGTGTAGGTTAGGAATATATTTAGGCCTTAAACTGAAAATTTCTGAATCTTGCAGCTCTTCTTGATAGTCTCTTTTAATAAGTATCAGGCATTCCTGTCAGAGAATCCTTCTTTGTAGCCTCCAGTCTTACTTATTTTGGGAGGCTAACATAAAGTGTGTACCTTAAAATATTATTATTATTATTATTATTATTATTATTATTATTATTATTATTATTCAAAATGTCCAGGAATGGCTGTATTTTGGTTTTCACTGTCTTTGCTAAGTGTTTAAGATGAAGCATTCAAACTGACTTTTGTTTCTATCTATTGTTAACAGTCAGGTGAGCTTTTATGGGAGTCATAAACTGGGTAAACTTGAGAGCACTTTCTCAGTTCTGCTAGAGCCATTTGCGCTAGGTGGGTCCAGGTCTTGTTTGACCATGTGGCTTCCCTCAGAAGCATCAGGGATTTCTTTCTTCTCTGATGACTCTTCTCTTCATAGCAAATGCACTGATTGGCTTTCTGTTCTCCAGTGGTCTCATTAATCTCCCTGATGGGGAGTTTTTATAGCCCAGAGTTGCAAAACTCTTTAGAGAAGTCCCCTGTTCCCTGGATTCAGACTGACTCAGAGGGCAAGAGCCAAATATTGGTTTCCTTGGCCCTTTTCAATTAATTTTAATTTAAAATCCTAATCTTAAACATCTATCAAATAAATTTTAACAGCCTGATATTAAGAGCACCAGGCTTTAATGTCTATAACTTTATAATTATTTATCTTTTTATTAATTGGGATCTGTATTATTCTGTCTGTCTTGTAGGTGATAACTTACTCTCTGAAATTAACCCAT
The DNA here is from genome assembly GCF_048772815.1 of Callospermophilus lateralis. Taxonomy (NCBI): domain Eukaryota; kingdom Metazoa; phylum Chordata; class Mammalia; order Rodentia; family Sciuridae; genus Callospermophilus; species Callospermophilus lateralis. Next base: position 162,498 of record NW_027513028.1, read on the forward strand.
GTTTTGTTCTTAAAGCAACACTTCTTTAAAACACTAACAGGGAATCTTTAGATCACATATAAGAAAATTACAAAATAAAATTTTTTAACAACAGTAAAAATACTTAGTTCGTTTAATAGCTACCCTGAATTTTTTGGCTGAGTCATACATTATATCCCCTGTTTGAGATCCTAGGAATCTTGACATTAAAAAAGAACTTTTAACATAACTTTAAAGAAATAAAATCTGACCTACTGCTTTTGTATTCATTCTCACATGAAATAAGATGGGACACACAGCCTTATCTCAGGTAAGGCAGGGCTCTTTATAAATCTTAAGTGTTTTAGTTCTAAAGCTGATCTTTATTTTTTAAATATTATTTTAAAAGTTTACATAAATTGTTTGAGGTCACATGAACATTAGCTAACACCATATAAAATCACTTTAAAATATGAATTAAACAAATGCTGAAAGTTTTTAACCTTTACATAGATTAGGCTCTCATTAACATAAAGTACATTTAAATTGTTCCCCAATGTAAAAAGTAAGATTAAACTTTACATATCTTATTGATAACAGGTGAATAAATCCCCATAAAACTTCAGAACACCAGCTTGATATAATGCTCTTTTAAAATTTTTACCTTACAGACTTGCATACCTGTAAGATATGAGCACATTAGTAGCATCACAATTACATTGATGTTTCTACATTAACCAAGTTTAGCTTTTAAAGAAATGGCAGTACAGTGCTCTAAAATAACAGTTCTAATTTAATCAGTTGTTTAATTTCTATGGTTGCTTGCACAAGAAAAAATAAAACTTAATAAACACAATGTTATGGGTAAACTTATGTTTTAAGAAATTTTTGTCTCTTTAACACATGATTGATTTTTACAATCTTTTACAGAATTTAGTCAAACTCATACAGACGTTAGTAAGTCAATCAGATATCTAACAAAAGTACTCCTGAATGAGTAATCCCATATCAAATTTACTTTACTTATTTATCAAAATATTAGACACATGTATTGAAGAGTGTAAACCATTTTTATGTTGAAGGAAAAGTCCTAGAACCAAGGCATATTAGACATTTTGTAGATATTAATATTTTATCAGATTTTTGAATACCTAGAAAAACTTGAAAGCTTAAATTTAAAGACATTTATTTTTATCTGTTTATCAAATTTAATTGAATTATTTAAATCACGTGAATTGAAGATCTTTAGATCCACTTTTTAAAATTTGTTTTTATGAGTGCTTTTTTTTAATGAGTGCTCCTTATATATATTAATTTGTATATCATATATAAAATATACGGACATATGTATATATAGACATACAACACATAACAAAATTCAGCACACATAATAATAGTAAAGGCCTTGTAGCTTTTCACAGGTGAAATCTCCATTGCAATGTTTCAAAAAGTCCACAGTTGGTCAAAGATAGTACTGATCAGAAAAACATTAACCTAGGTCTGTATGATCAAAATCATGAGCTCAAAAAAAAAATAAAGTATCTAAGGAAAAAAATAAGAGTCCTAGAAAAAATGACTGGCCAGTAATTAGTAAATACCATACAATTTACCTTTTTTTCTCTTAGGCCTCAGATCAGTCTCCTACTAAGCTTGCAGGCTTCTTTCATTTGCCTTTCAAAATAAGTCATGGCTGAGGTCTGGAAGGAGCAGGAAAAAACTGCTTTTCTGAGCAGACACCTCAGGCCTAAGGCATTTTAACCATAATTTTCAGGTTCGGATGTTGAAAATTATGGTACAAGTTTAAGATACAATTCACAAAATTTTATATCTTTACATCTTGTTTTGTCAACAGATATCATACTATGATTTACAATCCTTGTCCAGATTAATGCTCTCGAACACACAGTGATATTTTCACAGGCTACCCAATTCAAAATTGGTGAAAAATAAAGACTGAATGATTGGGAAGTTACTTGCCAATTTGGAAGTAGAGTTCTTTAGTTTAGTTTTCCATCCTAAGTATTTAAGTTCTCTGGCATGAATTATCTGAAATCATAAACTAAACCATTACCTAAACCCGACTTTTAACTGCAAGATTTTGCAATGCTTCAAAAACCCATTCAAATACCAGATTGTTACAAGAAAACATCATCATTTAGACACACATTCAGCTAAGATCATTCCCAAGAAACAATTTATAATATCAACAAATTATTGCACATGTCTTAGAGGGCCAGAAACAAAGACACAAGACAGACAGAAAGAAGGTCCGGACTATGGCTGTCAGACAGAATCCTTTAAACCTGAGCAGATAAGAAAAAAAATCTCCTACACCAGTGGCACCATAGATGTCCACAAGGGGGGGGGGCAGATGTTTTAACAGAGGGGCAACCTGAAATGTACAATTAAGGGTCTCCATGGTGACTTTAATGCATTTAGTGTCCCCTTTTTCTTTTTCTCTTTTTTAACGAGACAGTGGTGGCATAATCCTTACAGTGCAGGGAAGGAAGGAGGGAATTCCCTGAAGCAACAGGGCTTCAGCAGCTGCTGGGAGTCCCTCAGTCCCTCCTTTTACTTACAGGATTATCTCCTCTGGTTCGGTTCCACCCCAAGCATGTTCCATCTAGTAACATTTCAGTAGTCAGCTCTAAAAATGTTCCGGGACAGGGGGTGGGGGAGGGATTTATCAAAATTTGTAACTTAAAGTTCGGCTCCTGACCTTGAAGCCAATTAATGCCAATTTAATAATGAGGACAAGGTTTTTAGAAAAAGAAAAAGGGAGGTTTATTGCTTTGGTAACAAAGAAGAAACACAGGGAACCCTGCCCAGAGGTTGTGACTCTCTTGATCTGGAGGGACAAGGGGTTTTAATGGAGTTTCACTTGTTAACCTGGGAGATACTCAGTTCTTAGGTCCCCAGCAGGCATTGCCCTCTGCAGTGGTTATACTCCAGGCAGCCAGCTAGGAGCTTCTCTCATCCTGCTTAACAAAGGGGGGTAAAGTTCATCGCAGTTCCTTAAAACAGAGTCCGAAAGAATATCAGGCTTACTTTCTTTGTTACCCATTTTCACGTCCAATATACTTATGTTTTTACCACAGAAATCACAGAACAAAAGACACAAAACAAACAAGAAAAACATATAGAACACAGAACAAAACACAAAATACAGAAACCCGAACTTGAAACAAAAAACATAGGAGCAATGCAACGTCTTGCTAAAGCTCCGAAGTAGGACCACGTACATGCCAGTCATCACATCTCTACCATTCCAGATGAATTCCCTACAGAACAGAACAGAGGACAGAACGATTCTCATTACTGTACCGAAAACGAGTATATGTGAGCCTCCCCAGGACAGCTCTATGTCATCAGAACAGATCTCCGTTAAACGGATATCAGATGCTATAAAGGTGCCACTTAATTTTTGAGGCCTCCTCCACCAGGTGATTGCTAATAGTTTTAGTGCGGTGGTTCACCGCAGTGCTCCTGGGACCTAACGCTCACTCCATGACCTTGGAACAGCTCAAGATGTGCACCCACTAGAGTGGCTCTCCAGCCTGGAGCCCTGAAGGGAAGGCCAGATTCAGATTTTCCAGCAGTCTGGTCTTGTGATCTGGTCGGCAGGGTCATCTTGCTGCGGAACTCAAAAAAATTAGATGAGGACACAAAAAAAGAACACTGACTCCAACTAAAATCAAATTGAGGCAAGCTTATTATGTCAACCGGCTGGGCTGCCTCTCCATCCCCAAACGGCAGGAACAAGACAGCAACCCTGCCTTTCCTACAGCACAGATATATAGCCCAGAAAGTTACACAAAATGGGGGTTACAGATAACAGAACTTTGACAAGCATCACAAAAATGGTAGTTCATTTATTTATTTATTTATTTATTGGTGGCCCCAATATCAGAAATTATGAGGACAAATAGAGCCTCAGAGAGGGTCATTGTCTGGCCAGGGAAGGCCAAAATTTATGATGTGTCACTAAAGTTTCAGCGAGGGCTGCTATCTGGTCAGAGAGTCAAGCATGGGTGAATTCAAGGCACGGGCAGGCATTCCAAGCAGGTTCAGAATTTGCAGTTATTTATAGTAAAGCCAAAATTAACTTTTTATGGCTTTGTGGCAAGATGGCTCCCAATTTTAATAAAAGATCAGGTTGGGTCTATCAACCCGTGTCCCTTACTTTTGGAAACTACTCTACCACCTCCAAGGTTGTGAACTCCTGAGCATTTTCCAGTACAGATATGTATTCACAGATTTTCTAACTCTTCTACTCTAATTGTGTCTTACTTGGGGCAAAGATAATTTCAAGGTATTGTGCTGGATGAGAGTGGAACAATTTTTGTGCAGCACATATTTGCATACACATTGGATTCATTATCTAATTTTCCATTCAAAATACTGAATCCATGACACTAACCAAAACCAGACTAGACTCTGACTACTAATCCTAATATGATCGAGAAAAACAACCCAAAGAGAATAGAAATAGAAGCAGTTCAGAGTAGGCATGGTGTATAGTTAGACTTGCCTTTTGCCTGATAAAGTGTTGGTGTTATAAATCTAGTCAATTTTTAATTGAAATAGTTCTCCATGTGTTTTTAAAGTTAACAAATATGTGAATTCCTGTCTCCCTTTCTCTGAAGCCTATTCAGCACATGTATTTTTTAGGTTCACATATAGAATCCTACATGGTATCACACATACATTCTTATGAGGTGGCTGACTTGGCAAATACAAATCGTAAAAAGAGATCACTCCTCCTAAACACTGTTTTAACAGAAAATTCAATCTATGGGTTTGCTTCCTAGTTGAACAACATTATACATAAATACAAGTTCAGTAAAAAAATACTTTTGTATCTGTGAAAGATATATATTTCATGATGAATTTCGATTGGCATATGTATTGCTAATTTTTAATGTTCCTGTGTGTGTTTTGTGTGTGAGTGTGTGTATATGTATATATATATATACATATACACACACTCACCAGATTTTTCAAAATATGAAATATATATGCCTTATTATACACTCCCCACATTCATTCACGTTCATGTATGTGGATTTATAATAAACTTTTCACAAGATTATTCTCAAAAATATTCATCCACCTGAAATACATATTTGTCTCCTAGTACTGAAAAATAACTTTAGTGAATGGTGCACACAAATCCTAATATTTCTACAGTATCTGACCCAGTTTAACATTAATGCAAGTAGATTCCTATGTGACAAGTTGTGTATTTTGACGTTCATTTTTATGCAACACTAGTACATTACTATTTCTTCAGTTTATGCACATCAGAAGATATATATTTATCCACAAGTTCATAAATTTACAGACATTTGTTTCACTTTCAATTACTTCCTGCTTCAGAACACATGTATTCCTCCAGGTTTCTTTTTTTTTAAATTTTTATTGTTGGTTGTTCAAAATATTACATAGTTTTTGATATATCATATTTCACACTTTGATTCAAGTGGGTTATAAACTCCCATTTTTACCGCGCATACAGATTGCAGAAAAACATCAGTTACCCATCCATTGATTTACATAATGCCATACTAGTGTCTGTTGTATTCTGCAGCCTTTCCTCTCCTCTACTATCCCCCTCTTCTTCCCTCCCCTCCCCTCTTCTCTCTCTACCCTCTCTACTGTTATTCATTTCTCTCCCTTGTTTTTTTTCCTCTTTCCCCTCACTTCTTCTTGTATGCAATTTTGTATAACCCTGAGGGTCTCCTTCCATTTCCATGCAATTTCCCTTCTCTCTTCCTTTCCCTCCCACCTCTCATTCCTGTTTAGTGTTAATCTTCTCAGGCTCTTTGTCCCTACTCTGTTATTAGTTACTCTCCTTATATCAAAGAAGACATTTGGCATTTGTTTTTCAACGACTGGCTAGCTTCACTTAGCATAACATGCTATAATGCCATCCATTTCCCTGCAAATTCTATGATTTTGTCATTTTTTAATGAAGAGTAATACTCCATTTTGTATAAAAGCCACATTTTTTTTATCTATTCGTCTATTGAAGGGCATCTAGGCTGGTTCCACAGTCTTGCTATTGTGAATTGTGCTGCTATGAACATCGATGTAGCCGTGTCCCGGTAGAATGCTCTTTTTAGGTCTTTAGGGAATAGACCGATAAGGTTAACAGCTGGGTCAAACGGTGGTTCCATTCCCAGCTTTCTAAGAAATCTCCATACTGCTTTCCAAATTTGCTGCACCAATTTGCACTCCCACCAGCAATGTACAAGTGGACCCTTTTCCTCACGTCCTCACCAGCACTTGTTGTTGTTTGACTTCATAATGGCTGCCAATCTTACTGGAGCAAGATGATATCTTAGGGTGGTTTTGATTTGCATTTCTCTGACTGCTAGAGATGGTGAGCATTTATTCATGTACATGTTGATTGATTGAATGTCCTCCTCTGAGAAGTGTCTGTTCAGGTCCTTGGCCCATTTGTTGATTGGGTTATTTGTTATCTAATGTCTAATTTTTTGAGTTCTTTGTATACTCTGGATATTAGGGCTCGATCTGAAGTTTGAGGACTAAAGATTTGTTCCCAAGATGTAGGCTACCTATTTACTTCTCTTATTGTTTCTTTTGCTGAGAAAAAACTTTTTAGTTTGAGTAAGTCCCATTTGTTGAATCTAGTTATTAACTCTTGTGCTATGGGTGTAATATTAAGAAATTTGAAGCCCGACCACACAGTATGTAGATCATAGCCAACTTTTTCTTGTGTCAGACACTGTGTCTCTGATTTGATATCAAGCTCCTTGATACATTTTGAGTTAACTTTTGTTCATGGCAAGAGAAAGGGATTCAGTTTCATTTTGTTGCATATGGATTTCCAGGTTTCCCAGCAACATTTGTTGAAGCTGCTATCATTTCTCCATTGTGTGCTTTCAGCCTCTTTATCAAATATAAGATAGTTGTAGTTTAGTGGATTGGTTTCTGTGTCCTCTATTCTGTACCATTTGTCCAACCGCCTGTTTTGGTACAGTACCATGCTGATTTTGTTACTATTGCTCTGTTGTATAGTTTGAAGTCTGGTATCACTATACCGCCTGATTCACAGTCTTTTCATGAGACTTCATTCCTAACGCATTATTTTCTATTTCCATAATCACCTTTGAAGCAAAACTCACATACACGTCATGATCAACCATAACCCTAATATTACCATTAGATGTATAACTGGTTGGAATGAAGGATTGTACATCAATATAGATTTTCTGTATATTTTCAGATATCAATTCAATCCATTATTTAAAGTTGGAAAAAGTTATATTATTTGTTCACAGTATGGTCTATTCATGCATTATGTCTATATTCATAGACACAGGGTACACCTTTTTATACCCCCAATACTTATTTATACATCTTCAAAATATTGCTCCCAGAAATGGTGGAAGAAATACTCATATCACCTGATGTACATATACATTTTATCAAAGTAATATTCTGGACACAATTACAAAGATCACACTTAAGTTTGTACTAAAGCCTAAATGGAAAGTGAGCATGGATCACGAAAAACATCCATGTCCAGGTTGCCTAATGCTCTCAAATGTCAACCCGATTGGTGACTACATATTTGTTTCTTCCTAAGATTATATATTCAACATCAAGCCAGTTGAAAATGTCTAATCCTATCACTCAGTTTATACTTTGCCTGATTTCCTAATGTCTCTATTATTATCTGCTTTCCTTCATATTTTCCCCAGTTCATCATTGTGACTGACTCTTTACATGTGCTCACATTTACACTCACTCTGTACCCAAAACCCTATTGCTAAAGATTTTTTGGACCAAATCCTATATTCACTCTTCCGACTAATTCCTAATCCTACCGACTATCCCTTTTTGAGTGGATGTTCTCTTCGACATTCAATCATCCAAGGTACATGGAACGCTACCATTGTATATTGATTAATCTGAGACATCTGTGCAGAATATAATTCAAAGCTAAGTATCCCAGTCAAGGGCCCAAAGACCTTCTGGGCTTCAAATTTTACATAGATTTCTGTATTCATACTTATATTACACTTATATTCCTATGAATATTTCAGGTTCCCAATACCATAATTCATCCTGTAGAATGATTCCTAACCCAAATGGAACATGATATTAACCCTAACCATACACTGTTCCCTCAATCTAACTTTACGAAAGAGCAGGGACAGAGTTGGTCTTACAATACAGGAATTTAGAGGATCCTCCACCTGCTGAGAACCTCAAAGGTCAACAAAGAAATGATCCCTGGAGAAGATATAGGCAGCTATGAAGGACCTGTGAAAGCAAAAGTCATATTCCATGGCAAACAACTTGGTCAGATAAAGGGATGTGTCTGAATCAACATTTCTCTTCTTAATGTATAGAAGATGGACCAAACCAGGCTTGAACTCTGGTGTGATTCCCCTTACAGACTGAGTTCTGGAACTGACATCAGAAAAATATTGCCATTAATTGTGTTAGGATTTTAGGAGGCAACGCATGAGAGTCGCCCTGGAAAGAAAACTGAGATCTAGAAACAGGGTGGCTTTCCACAGAGCACTGGGAATCTCAGCCAGAATATCACATGATTTTATTTTGAAAGACGTGGCAGCCATAGTTGACAGTCAAAACACACATGGACCTCACATTGTAGACTGCAATAGGCCTGGCTTCATGTGACCTATTGGCCACTTTTTGGGAAGCCTTGCCTGTGAGAGTTCTCCAGAGTTTTCATTGAAATGAGCTTCCCCACCATTTAATGGTTTCTGAATGAATTGTAACCCACAGTGCCTTCAACATCTTCCTTGAAAAACGGCTAGATAAATTCCATGAAATTTTTGAAATTCCCAAGACCAGGTGGCACTGGAGAACCTTTGGATGTCCTGTTGCTGATCATGAGTGTACCAGACAGTGCCTTGATTTACTGGGTTTCATGAAAATGGTGTAGAACAGATTTGCCAGTAAGTTGGAGCCTGCTGATTAGTGGGCCTAGAGCAGTGGTGTGCAGGTGTGTGATAATACATCTGTTGTGGGGCCATGTGGATCTGCCATTAGCTTCCAAATGGCTTGTGATTGACATGGTGTAGCCAACAGAAGCTTATTTGTAAATGCATCTTGTTATATGGAGAGATTTCAGGGCAATGTTCAGAATCAGGTTGCTATGTATAAGGGGGCAAGCTCTGTGGGATATTAGCCTGGTTGATGCATTCCCCTGCATACCCTGACCCAACACACGTGACAGAACCCGCTCCAGCACTGTGTCCCAGTTGAACTCCTTGTATTTTGTGGAGCAAATATGAAATTCCCAATGCAGCAGGAAGAAAAACCACGAAAAGTGGAAGACGAAAAAATGGCTTCACTGTCCACACGGGGAGACACTTAGCCCACAGTGGCCAAATTTTACCAACAAAGAGCGAATTCAGCACTGCTGCCTCATGTTCATTGGAAAAGAAGAAACCATGTCCTCCAGGTCACATAGATGCAGACGCAGCTTTGATGGTCTCATTAGAAAAGAATCTAAAGCTCCTGACAACAATATATATTTCAAGTGTCAAACCTCAGAGGCAGTTCCTCAAGAAGTCTTTAGGCCGAAAGAGCTCCATGTTTGTGGAATGTTTACCCTGTCCCTTACTTTTGGAAACTATTCTACCACATCCAATGTTGTGAAACCCTGAGCATTTTCCATTCCATATATATATTAACAGATTTTTTTACTCTTCTCCTCTATTTGTGTGTTATTTGGGGCAAAAGTAATGTCAAGGCATTATTCTGGATGAGAGTGGGAAGATTGTTTTGTAGCACATATTTGCATACACATTGGATTCATTTTCCTATTTTCCATTCGAAATACTGCATCCCTGACACTAATCCATACACTACTAGACTCTGACTACTAATCCTAATATGATAAGGAAAACACCAAAACAGAATAGAAATAAAAAATTTCAGAAGAGTCATGGAGTATAGTTGGAATTGCCTTTTGCAGGATAAAAGGCAGCTGTAAAAAATCTAGTAAATTTTTAATTGAAATAGTTCTCCATGTGTTTTAAAGTTAACAAATATGTGAATTTCTGTCTCCCTTTCTCTGTACCCTCTTCAGCACATGTATTTTTATATGCACATATAGAATCCTACCTGGTATAAGACGTACATATTTGTGAGGTGGCTGACTTGGCAAATACAAGTTGTGAGAAGAGATCACTCAGCAGAAACACTGTTGGAAGTGAAAATTCACCCTATGTGTGAGCTTCCTAAGAGATCAAGATTATACATAAATCCATGTTCAGTAAAATAAATATTTTTTCATCAGTGGATGATATATATTTCATGATGAATTTCGATTGGAATATATATTGCTAATTGTTAATGTCTCAGTGGTTATATATATATATATATATATATATATATATATATATATATATATATATATATACACACTCTCCAAACTATTCAAAATATGAAATATATGATCTACATATACATTTTATCACAGAAATATTCTGGACAAAAAATGCAAAAGACACAATATGATGGTATCAAAGCCTAAATGGAAAGTGAACATGGATTACTAAAAACATCCATGTCCAGGTTCCCTAATGCTCTCAAATGTCAATCATATTGGTGACTACATATTTGTTGCTTCCTAAGATTATATATTCAAACTCAACCCTGTTGAAAATGTCTAGTCCTATGATTGACTTTATACCTTACCTGATTTCCTAATCTCTCTAATGATATCTGCTTTCCTACATATTTTTCCAAGTTCACCATTGTTACTGACACTTCACATGTGCTGACATTGACATTCACTCTCTAAACAAAACCCTATTGTTAAAGAACTTTTATTCCAAATCCTATACACACTCTTCTTCCTAAAACTTCCAACTATCTTCCTATTCCTACCTACTATCCCTTTTTGACTAGATGTTCTCTTCAACATTCAATCGTCCAAGGTACAAGGTCCTATGCCATTGTATATCGATTTATCTGAGATATCTTAGTAGAATGTAATTCCAAGTAAAGTATCCCAATCAAGGGCCCAATGCCCTTCTGGGCTTCAAATCTTACTTAGATTTCTGTTTTCATACATATATTTCACCTCTATATTTTTATAAACCTTAAAGGTTACCAATATTATAATTCATCCAGCAGAATGACTCTTTACCCAAATCAAAAATGTTATTAACCCTAACCATACACAGTTCCCTCAATCTAACTTTACAGAAGAGCAGGGACAGAGTTGGTCTTAAAATACAGGAATGTAGGTGGTCTTCCTCCAGCTGAGAACCTCAAAGGTCCATGAATAAATGATCCCTGAAGAAGATGTAGGCAGATATGAAGGACCTGAGTGAGCAAAAGTCATCATTCATGGCAAAAACCTGGTCAGGATAAAGGGTAGTGTCTGAATAAGCCCCTCTTTTCTTAATGTAGAGAAGATGGACAAAACCAGGCCTGTGTGGAAAGCTGTTCCCGGGTGCCTATGGTTGATATTGCATTCTAACTTGTGAAAGTGTCACAGGAAGTAGGGGCAGCCTCCATCTCATGGGACCATTGGAAGCAACTATTAGGACAAAGTGGTTGCCAAGGTAGTGGCCTCATTCAGTTTCTGAAGAAAGTGACCTCGCCACACTTCCTTGTTGATGGAACTCTCTGAACATGGGATCCAGGAAGCCAGGCACCCAGAGCCAGTCCCAGTCCCAGTCCCAGTCCCAGTGGTCTCACTTGTTTGGATTTAGCATGGACAGATTCACTCTTTCTTGGTACCTACTGATGTGAGGATGGCCAAATGTGAGAAAAGCTCTGAAGAGGGGTCTTTCCTGAGAAAGCAGGTAGTGGCCCACCGCTGACTCTTGACAACTTCACAGAGTTGGACAAGGAGATCAGTTCTGAAACAGAACAGGTCATTTCAGGGGAACATAGTGTGGCCCACCAGTCAGAGGACACTCCAGATTGTCATAGACCTAGTTGCAGGAAGTAGGTGACTTTGAGGGTGTGGGTGTGAGTTTGCGGATTTTGTCTCATGTTCTGAGAATAGGTAGGAATGGCGGTTTGTTGGGTTTGGAGTGAATAACTTCTGTTCATGTATGTGGATTTATAATCAACTTTTAACAAGATTATACTCAGAAATATTCATTCACCTGAAATACATATTTGTTTCCTAGTACTGAAAACTAACTTCAGTGAATGGTGCATATAACTCCTAATATTTCTACAGTAACTGACCCAGTTTAACATCAATGCAAGTAGATTCTTATGGGACATGATATGTGTTTTGGAGTTCGTTTTAATTCAACACTGGTACATTACTATTTCTTAAGTTTATGCACATTACAGTATATATATTTCATTCACAAGTTCACAAATTTATAAGCATTTATTTCACTTTCAATCACTTCCTGCTTCAGAAAACATGTATTCCTCCATGTTTCTTGACTTGTCTTTTCATGAGACTTCTTTCCAAACACATTATTTTTGATTTTCATAATCATTTTGAAGCCCAAACTCACACATTCTTCATGAAAAGCCATAACCCTAATATTACAATTAGACGTATAACTAGTTGTTATGAATGATTCTATATCAAAATATGTTTTCTTATATATTTTCAGTTATCAATTCAATCCATTATTTAAAGTGGAGGCAGTTATATTATTTATTAACTGTATGGTCTATTAATGCATTATCTCTCTATTCATAGACAAGGGGTACACCTATTTTACCTTAGATACTAATTTATACATCTTCAAAATATTCCTAAAAGAAATGGTGGAAGAAATACTCATGTCACCAGATCTACATATACATTTTATCACAGTAATATTCTAGACAAAAAAAAGTCACCCTTAAGATTGTACCAAAGCCTAAATGGAAAGTGAGCATGGATTACATAAACTTCCATGTCCAGGTTGCCTAATGCTCTCAAATATCAATCCTATTGGTGACTACATATTTGTTTCTTCCTAAGATTATATATTCAACCTCATGCCTGTTGAAAATGTCTAATCCTATCACTCATTTTATACTTTACCTGATTTAGTAATGTCTCTATTTATATCTGCTATCCTACATATTTCCCCGGTTCATCATTGTGACTTACACTTCATGTATGCTGAAATTTACATTCACTCTCTAACCGAAACCCTATTGCTTAAGAAGTTTTGGTCTAAATCCTATACTCACTCTTCTTTCTAAACCTACCGACCATCTTCCTAATTCTACCTACTATCCCATTTTGAGTGGATGTTCTCTTTGACATTCAATCATCAAAGGTACAAGGTCCTATGCCATTGTACATCGATTTATCTGAGACATTTGTGCAGAACATAATTCAAAGCTAAGCATACCAATTAAGGGTGCAATGCCCTTCTGGGCTTCATATCTTCCCTGGATTTCTGTTTTTATACTTATATTTCACCTATATATTCTTGTAAATATTATAGTTTCCCAATACCATTATTCATCGTGCAGAAAGATTCCTAACCCAAATTGAACATGTTATTAACCCTAACCATACACTGTTCCGTCAATCTAACTTTACAGAAGAGCAGCGACAGAGTTGGTCTTACAATACATGAATGTAGGCGATCTTCCACCTGTTGAGAACGTCAAAGGTCCATGCAGAAAGGATGCCTTGAGAAGATGTGGGCAGCTATGAAAACTTGAGAGAGAAAAGTCATCTTCTATGGCAAACAACCTGGTCAGCATGAAGGGATGTGTATGCATCAGCCTCTCTCTTCTTAATGTAGAGAAGATGGTCCAAACCAGTCCTAGGTGGAGAGCTGTTCCCGGGTGCCCATGGTTTATATACCATTCTAACTTGTGAAAATGTCATAGGAAGTAGGGGCAGCCTCCATATAATGGGACACTTGAAAGCAACTGTTAGGACAAAGTGGTTGCCAAGGATGTGACCTCATTCAGTTCCTGAAGCATTGACCTACCTCACTTCCTTGGTGATGGAACTCTCTGAACTTGGGATCCAGGATGCCAGGCACCCGGAAACACTCAAGTCTCAGGCCCAGGGGTTTAACTTGTTTGGATTTACAAAGGAGAGTGTTAGTCTTTCTTGGTACCTTAAGATATGAGGATGGCCAAATACCAGGAGAGCTCTGAATAGGGGCCTTTCCTGAGAAAGCAGGTAGTGGTTGGCCACTGGCTCCTGAAAACTTCACAGAGTTGGGAAAGAAGAGCAGATCTGAGACAAGACAGGCCATTTCGGGGGAACATACTGTGGCCCACCAGTCAGAGGACACTCTGGATAGTCACAGAGTTTAATTTGGGAAGGATGTGCCTTCGTGGGTGTGGGTGTGATTTTGTGGTTTTGTCTCATGATCTGAGAATAGGTAGGAAAGGCGTTTTTTTCTTTGATTTGCAGTGGACTGCTTCTAGTAAGACGTTTGAAAAGGCGAGTGTTTCTATGTCTGTGTATGCTACTGTGTCCGTGGTTGTAGACATTAGAAAAGAGAATGCAACAATTGATGTGTCCTGTATAGTAGAAAGCTTCCCAGCATTCATCCTGCCCAATTTATGAATGGACTGCCGCTTGCCTTATAAATGGGCACACCTGCTAACTTCCTAAGTTCCTGTTTTCTTCCTGAATTCTCGCCACTCTCCAGAATAGACTCATGGTTTTTGTCCAAAATATGTACCACCTCCAAGCTCTGTGACATGTCCATGTACTGGATAGCTGAAGGGAATGGCGAGCATCTCAGAAAACTCAGATATCAGTGTGACCAGGAAAGTCTCAGTGGAGAAACCCTGCTTTGGACTTTTTCTTACCTATTGTTCTGTTGCCCTGAATGTCAGGAAGGTCTTTGCCTCAGGCCACCCCTTTGTGAACCCTGAAGAAAACAGTTTTCAAATGGAAATGAATGGGCATCACCTGTGGCTCTTTGCTTAATTGCTTTGGAAAAGGATGTGTCTGAATCAGCCTCTTGGCCCTGTGTGAGGCTGTGGCTTAGATTCTCAGCACCTGATTAATCCAAAGACAGATCCCATGTGTGCATCCAAAACCAAAATTGCCAAAAGAGCAGTTATTGTGAATGAAGTCTCTTGACTTCATTTCTAAGGTTCCTGAGGCCCATCAAGTGAGAATAGGCATCCTTTGGGTAAAATGAGTTCTTCAAAGCCCTTCGGAGGCTAGCCCAGAGGTTTTTGGTTTGTCTCATGACTCCCAATCATATAAAGAATCTATACCTGACATTCAGTAGGCCTCAAATTGGAGATGCAGAGCAGTATTAACAGCAGGCCTATTTGATCACTCCTGGTTCACAAGAAGGGTTTCCAGGCCACCCGGACTTTAGGCAAATGAGCGGCAAGGGAGCTTATTTTTCACACCGTCTTGGGCTGCACCCCTCATGGAAAACTCCAGCCAGAAGTTATGATGAGTGTCTATATGTAAGAAGATGAGGGCCCTGTGGGTGTGTTTTGGTTTTCATTGTGGTCATTTTTGTGGCGGTTGGAAGAGATGACTGGGCCTACCTGGGCTTGAACTCTGGTGTGATTCCTCTTAGAGACTGAGTTCTGGAACTGACCTCAGAGAAGTACTGCCATGAAATGTGTTGGGATTTTAGAAGGCCACGCATCAGAATCGCCCTTGGAAACTGAGATAGAGGTCCAGGGAGGCTTTCCACAGGGCACTGGGAATCTCAGCCAGGATATCACATGATTTTATTCTTAAAGACTTGGCAGCCAAAGTTGAGAGTCTAAACACACATGGACCTCACATTGTAGACCTCAGTGATCCTGGCTTCATGTGAACTTTTGGCCACTCTTTGGGAAGCTTGCCTGTGAGTGTTCTCCAGAGATTTCATTGAAATGAGCTTCCTCACCATATAATGTTTCCTGCATGAATTGAAACCCACAGTAACTCCAACTTCATCCTTCAAAAATGGCTAAATAAATACCATCAAATTTCTGAAATTCCCAGACCAGGTGGCACTGGAGAACCTTTGGATATCCTGTTGCTGATCATGAGTGAAAGAATTCCCCACACAAAGACACTTCGCTAGGAGAATTCCAATTTTATTGCAAAAAGCTGTGTGCTTACATAGAAATAAAGGGGTGATGGTAGGGCTTAGATAAATGGCAGGGCACCAATTTATTGGCAAGTTCTTTCAGATATCAGCTCCGGAGCCAAGGAATTAGTTCTCATTGGGGCTAAGGTTCCCCGCCAGAGAGATTTGAAATTGGCGCCGACGGGAGAGTTCACACGGGCGGGAACTTTTTGCATCACTGCAGAAAAGAGGAAGGTAGGAAGAAAAAGTCCTTAGGCACCATGTTGGGGTTTTTACTCTGGGGAATGGCTGCCGTTTATACTTTTCCCAACATTCCTCCCTTTTTGTTTTCTTAGGAAGTGTGGCGTCGTTGGTCAGATCCGGCTGCTTCTTGCTGTTTGGGGGCGCTGTGGGGCCTAGAATGGGAAGTGGAGGAATTCTCGGGGGGCAGGTCTGGGGATATCATGGCAGCCAGAAAGAAAACCCAGTGGCTACAGATAGCTACTTCCATAGGGGTGAAGTCTATGAAAGTTCCCTGAAGCCTCAAGTTGTCGATGGCATTGAACCAGTCCTAGATGGAGGAGTTTGTTGGTATCAGTCACTGGTCCTGTTTCAGAGACTCTGGGAAATACTGGAAGCGTTGCCTGGACATGGCATCACCAGCACCTGAAGAAGATCAGAGTGAATAAAAACAGAATTAAGATAAAAATTAAAGCAAAGGTCAATTTTTGGCAGAAGTATCATGTTGGGGGACTGACAGAGAAGAGGCCAAGGGCCATGAGGAAACTTAGAAGGACATAAAGACTCATTAATCCAGGATGGCAGATTAAAAGGTTCTCCGAGCTCGTTGTCTCTCGCCGTCTGATGTCCGTTGCATTCCATCGTGCCTGGTAGTGAGCTTCAGCACTGAGTGAACTGTTCTCTTGGAGATGTTGGGGGTTCATCAGTCATCAGAGGCTGCTAGTGCCTAAGCAAAAGCTGGTTGAATGTTTGATTAGAAATTTTTTTTTCAGTTGGGTTTGAAGGCACTTCATTATGCAGGGCAAGAGAGCACAAAAAAGGAGCATCCCAATAAGGGGCCCCAAGATTGGTAGTAAGTACATGGCAAGAAAGGATTGGAAGCAATTGGGTTGATAATTCCTGCAATTTAACAACATTTTTTTCTATTAGGCCAGATTCATTAACATAATGACAACATTCCTCTCTGAGGAACAGGCATGTTCCCCCTTTTTCTGCAATAAGAAGATCAATTGCCCTTCGGTTCTGTAAAGCCAGTTGTGCCAATGAAGTAACCGTCACTGCAAGGAGCCCAGAAACTGAGCAGTGTTATCAAGTGCTTCCTGCAGTTTTTGTTGCAGGTCATTGGATGCCCATAGAGCATGACCTATAGCTTCACCAGAGAGTTCGAGACTCACCGCTGAAGTTGTTAATGTGAGGCCTACCAGAACCAGCAGAAAGACTGCCCTAAGGGTGCAGAAAGGTAGGGCCACCTGTCGGAATTCGATGGGAGTATACAAAGACAGCTGAGGAACTACCGTAACCAAGAAACAGATGCCAGAGACATTGATCGTTGAGGTACTTATAGACCCGTTACACCAGAGAAAATGTCCAGGTTTCATAAATCAGGGCTCGATGGGGTGCTAAAGCTCAAGGAACAAATGGGTAAAGAATTCATTATTGTCAGGTGGAAACAGATGAAAGGAAATAAAGTATTGGTGGAACAACTTTCCCATAGTGGGATACGTGTCACATGTAGGGGTTTTCCTTTCTTAGAGAAATTGTAGGTTTTTGCTGAAATATTTCCTGCCGCTAATGGGACCGCTGCTAGAAGTGGACGACTAAGTGAAGCACAGAGAAAGAACTGAGAAGTAGGCACAGAAAGAGGGGTGGAGTTTAATAATCAAAGAGTTTGGTGTAGCAAATTGAGCCATGTGGGAGGGGGACCTGAGGGGGTTGAAGGCTCTGAATCCTCTTTAAATGAGCTATGGATAAGATCTCGAAGTTTTGATTCTGACTCCTTAATGTGTTCGACTACCTGGATGGTTGCCTTAGGTGGCGTAATCAGGGTGCGGCCAACAGTCATCCACATTGTGGGTCTGGCTGAGATTGTCCGAGCATAGACAGCAAACTCAACATAGTCCCAAGGTCTGGCCTTGTGGTAAGGTATATCTAAAGTATACCATCCATTGTTATTGGATGAAGAGCCTTTATGCCACTTTAGGTAACTAGAAGTCCACACTTCATGGTAACCAAGTGAGTGGTAAGAATAGCTACCACGTTCATGATGGAACCTGCATGACTTATAGGGGCACCCATTATATATCTCAGGCCACCAATGACAATAGTCTTTGGTTTGATGAAAAAGGAAGCAAATGAAAGGCCAGTTCCAGCTACCAGGGACGAAGGTCCTTGAAGGTGACAATTTTAGGGAAATAGATGTGCAGTTGTGGATGAAGCAAGCAGTTGCATCCAGTGCGTGGACATTCTGCATGCCATGTTCTGAGTATCATTCCCGAAGAGTGAATAAATACATTGTAGCAGAGGAGGGTAAATACCAGTCCTGACAGAGCACAGAAAATAAGCAGAGCACAAAAAAACAAGCAGTTAGAGAAGACTAGGGTGTTGGGAGAGCTCATTGTGCCTTCTTTAAGAGGAATTGTTCTGCGGGGAACACCGTGTTAGCCACAACTTAAATGGGTGAGATGGGAGTGGAGAGCAGGAGTAAAGGGGAGGTTCAGGAGGTGATTCTTGGAGTTCCTCTGGGGTGGTCCTGTCGTCATCAGGTGGGCCTCTTGGTGATATGGCTTCAACCTAGATATGTGAATCCAAGGGGTGAGACAGTTGTCTGATAAGGAGAGTTAGGTGGAGTTGGGGGTACAGAGAATGACAGGATAGGGGCCTTCCCATTTTGGGGCAAGAGGCCCGTTCTCCTCTGGGGTATTATAATAGACTAGACTCCCAGCTGTTAAGGGAGGAGTGTTTGGAGTGGGGACTGGGTCCAGAAGAAGCCAGTCCTGATATTTCCAGAGTTCCGAGCAAAGATAAAACAAGAGAGGCAAAGAAAAATCTCGGGTGAGAGGTCCTTGTGAAATGACCAACCCAGGGGGGATAAGAGGTCTTGAATACCTTATCTCAAAGGGAGACAGTAAAGATGGTTTCTTAGGTAGAGCTCTGATTCGAAAAAAAATCCAAGGGAAGGAGTTTGACCCAGTCTAAGTTTAATTCCATTGTCAATTTGGTAAGGACTTCCTTTAGAGTACGATTTACCCTTTCCACTTTCCCTGAAGCCTGAAGGTGATATGGACAGTGAAAATGTCACTTGAAGGAGAGGGCTTGAGAGACCTTTTGTGTGATCCTAGAAATAAACTCAGGGCCATTGTCAGATTGTAGGAAAGTGGGCATTCCAAACCTGGGGATGATGACTGTCAGAAAGATTGAAGCTACAGTGGAAGCCTTTTATTGGAAATGGGAAATGCCTGAACCCAACCAGAGAAAGTGTCCACAAAGACAAGGAGGTATTTAGTGTGCCATACTTTGGGCATGTTGGTGAAGTGTACCTGCCAGTCAGCAGTGGGAATGTGTCCCCGGGCTTGGTGGGAAGGGAAAGGTTTGTGCCTTAAAAAAGTATGAGGGTTGGTCCGCTGACAGATCTGAAAATTAGAGGCTATATTCTGTAGCATGGCTGAGGGTGAGGGAGAAGAAGCTCTGTAAAACGAGGGTCAAAGACTGAGAATCGGAATGGAATAGAGTATAAAGGAACTTGAAAAGATCCTTGTTCTTACTGGAAGAAGTAGTGGCTTCAGATGAGATGTCTAAAGTGGCCATTATATGTCCCCCAATGGGGGCAATAACTGGAAGTGGTGGCAGCCATTCGTGCCGCCTGGTCAGCTTTGGCATTGCTCTCAGTGATAAGAGAGCCGTCCTTCTGATGGGACCTACAATGGACAACTCCCAACTGGGTGGGAAAGTGGGAGGCCTCTATCAGATTGCTTATAAGAGCCGAATTAGTGATCACATTACCTTTGGTGGTAAGTAGTCCTCGCTCCTTTCATATTGCAGCATGTGAAAATAAGATATGGAAGACATATTTTGAGTCAGTATAAAGGGTGAGGGATTTGCCTTGTGCTAGAAGGCAGGCACGAGTGGCTGCTATGAGTTCAGTCTGCTGGTTGGTAGTTCCTGAAGGTAGAGCTTTGGCCTCTATAATTTCAGTGGCTGAAACTACAGTGTATCCAGAGTAATGAGTGCCATTCTGCCTAAAGAAACTGCCGTCAGTGAACCAGATAAGGTCAGGCTTGGTGAGTGGTCAATCAGAAATTGAAGAATGACAGGGAAGGAAATCATCTAAGGTTTCCAAGCAATTATGAATTGTTGTGTTAGACGTGGGAGTCATTGGGAGCAGTGAGGCAGGGTTCAGTGCAGAGCAGGGGAGGAAAGTAATATTAGGGTTTTCCAGAAATGAAGTGAGGAGTGACAGAACTCTGGATGGAGGAAGGGTTTGAAGGCCCTTATAAGCTAAAAGATCCTTCAAGTGATGTGGGGAGTGAATAGTTCAAGGGGCCCCAAAAGTCAGCTTAGAGGCTTCTTTGTGTAAAATTTGTTCAGCAGCCAGAGCTTTTAAGCAAGGGGCCTACCCACAGATTGTGTGGTCTACTTTATTGGACATATATGCCAGAGGTGCAAATGTAGGCCCATAGTTTTGACCTAAGACCCCAAATGCTTGCTCCCCTTTTTCATGGACATATAGATGAAATGGTCTTGAAATATCAGGAAGGTGCAAGGCAGGTGCCTTTAAGAGGAGTTGCTGAAGCCTGCAGAAGTGGTAGTTAGGGGAGGAGGCAAGAGATTCACTAGGGGGTCCCTTTGCTAGGTCATACAGGTTTTTGGCTAGAAGAGAATAATTTGGGATCCAGGCCCTAAAATAAATGCTAGTCCTAGGAATGATAGTATTTCGGCTTTCGTATGGGGCACTGGAAGATCAGAAAGGAGTTGCCTCCTATCCAGTGTTATTTCCTTTTTCCTAGGTGTAAGGCAAAAAACAAGATAGATGAGAAAAAACTGGAAAACATGGGCCTTGTGGGGAGACACCCTATATCCCTTGTATGCTAGGAAATTAAGAAGCTGGGCAGTGTGGGATTGAGAGTGTTCCAAGAGGGACTACATAGAAGAAGGTCATCGACATATTGAAGGAGAGTAGAGTCAGGACAGGTCGGGTGAAAGGATGTGAGGTCCTGGGCAAGAACTTGGCCAAAGAGATGGGGCCTATCCC
This sequence comes from Callospermophilus lateralis, assembly GCF_048772815.1. Taxonomy (NCBI): domain Eukaryota; kingdom Metazoa; phylum Chordata; class Mammalia; order Rodentia; family Sciuridae; genus Callospermophilus; species Callospermophilus lateralis. Next base: position 183,717 of record NW_027513028.1, read on the forward strand.
TGAATCCCTGTGGGAGGACAGTCCAGGTAAGCTGACAAGAATGGCGGGTGTGAGGGTCAGTCCACGTAAAAGCAAAGATATCCTGAGATTCTGATGACAAGGGAATAGAAAAGAAAACATCTGTGGGTTGGCCATGTGGATCCGCCATTGGCTTCCAAATGGCTTGTGACTGACATGGTGAAGCCAGCAGACCCTTATATGTAAAGGCATCTTGATATATGGAGAAGTTTCAGGACATTGTTCAGAATCAGGTTGCTATAGTCAAGGAGGCAAGCTATGTGGGATAGAAGTCTTGTTCTTTTATTCTCCTGCAGACCCTGACCCACCACACTTTATAGAACTCCCTCCCGCACTGTGTCCCAGTTGAAAACCTTGCATATCGTGAAGCAAATACAAAACTCCCAGTGCAACAGCAAGAAACACCATGAAAATGGAGGATGACCATATGGTTTCACAGTCCACATGGTAGACATTTAGCCCCCAGTGGCCACAGTTTACCTAAAAAGAGAGAATTCAGCACTGCTGACTCATGTTCATTGAAAAAGAGGAAACCATGTCCTCCAGGTCTCATAGATTCAGTCAGAGCTTTGATGGTCTCACTAGAAAGGAAGCTAAAGCTCCTGACAACAACATATGTTTCAAGTGCCCAACCTCACCGGCAGATTCTCAAGAATTCTCTAGGCCAGTAGACCTCCATGTTTGTGGAGTGTTTACCCTGTCCTTTACTTTTGGAAACTCCTCTACCACTTCCAAGGTTTTGAACTCCTGAGCACATTCCATTCCAGATATGTATTCACAGATTTTCTAACTCTTCTCTTCTAATTGTGTCTTACTTAGGGCAAAGGTATTCTCAAGGCATTGTTCTGGATGAGAGTGGGAAGATTTTTGTGTAGCACATATTTACATACACATTGGATTCATTTTCAAATTTTCCATTCGAAATACTGAACCCCTGATACTAACCCATACCGTACTAGACTCTGACTACAAATCCTAATATGATGGAGAAAAATAACCCAAATAGAATAGAAATACAAGCAGTTCACAGGAGGCACGGTGTATATTTGGTCTTGCCTTTTGCATGATATAGGTTAGGAGTTATAAATCTTGTCAATTTTTTGTTGAAATAGTTCTCCATGTGTTTGGAAAGTTAACAAATATGTGAATTTCTGTTTCCCTTTCTCTGTAGGCTATTCAGCACATGTATTTTCATATGCACATATAGAATCTTACCTGGTATCACACGTACATTCCTGTGAGGTGGCTAACTTGGCAGATACAAAGTGTGAGAAGAGATCACTCCTCCTAAACGCTTTTGGAACTGAAAATTCGAACTGTGAGTGAGCTTCCTAGTTGAACAACATTATACATAAATCCATGTTCAGTAAAATTAATATTTTTGGATCTGTAGATGATATATATTTCACGATGAATTTTGATTGGCATATATATTGCTACTTTTTAATGTCTTTGTTTGTGTTTTGTATATATATATATATATATATATATATATATATATATATATACTCTCCAGATTTTTTAAAATATGAAATATATGCATCTTATTATTCACTCCCTACATTTATTCATGTTCATGTATGTGGATTTATAGTAAACTTTTCACAAGATTATTCTCAGAAGTATTCATTCACCTGAAATACATATTTTTTTTCCTAGTTCTGAAAACTAACTTCAGTCACTGTTGCATACAAATCCTAATATTTCTCCAGTAACTGATCCAGTTTAACATTAATGCAAGTAGATTCCTATGGGACATCATGTATATTTTGATGTTAGTTTTTATTCAACACTGGTTCATTACTATTTCTTCAATTTATGCACATCATAGTATATATATTTCATCCAGAAGTTAGTAAATTTGTACGCATTTGTTTCGCTTTCAATCACTTCCTGCTTCAGAACACATGTATTCCTCCATGTTTCTTGACTGGTCTTTTCATGAGACTTCTTCCCAAACACATTATTTTTGATTTCCATAATCACTTTTGAAGCAAAACTCACACACTCTTCATGATAAACCATAACCCTAATATTACTATTAGATGTATAACGCGTTGGAATGAATGTATGTATATCAATATAAGATTTCCTGTATTTTTTCAGATATCAATTCGATCCATTATTTAAAGTTGGAACTAGTTATATTATTTATTCGCAGTATGGTCTACTCATGAATTATCTCTATATTCATAGACACAGAGTACACCTATTTGTACACCCAATACTAATTTTATGTCTTCAAAATATTGCTGCAAGAAATGGTGGAAGAAATACTCATGTCTCCTGATCTATATATTCATTTTATCAAAGTAATATTTTGGACACAAAAAGCAAAGGTCATACTTATGATTGTACCAATGTAAAAGTCATTCTAGCATTGGAGGAAGAGACAACCAAGAGACTGTCTCATGCAACAGCAAAGGGTTTATTCGGGGTCCAGAATGCTGGGGCTCAGACCTAATTTGAATAGAGCCTAGAGCCCTTAGAACATCTTAAGCAGAGCTTACATACTTAACTTGGAGAGGGAAGGGAAGGAAGTTTATTGGTGGTTCAGGGCGAATGGACGGTTTGTGTGCAACTGAGTGAGGGATTACATTCTGCAGTTTGGCATTTGGGGACAGCACATTCTGAGAACAAGATTACCAAACACTTCTCAAGATTTCAATAGTGTTTTGTTAAGAATACAGAAAAACAGGAAGTGACAAATACCTATTTTATTAATCTTTCATTCCCCACTTCTTCTTCTGGTTACGTTTAATCATAAAAGTGATCATTGAGGGGTGTCACATTTTATGTCTGCTAGTGGGGTATATTGTTGTCTGATTAGCAAAATTTAACTTGTCCAATTTGAGCTTGAAGAAATGAAACTACACGGTGGAGCAAACAGGGTCTAGAGTTAGCAATAATATGATGATTATTAATGGACCGGCCAAAGCTGATAAAAGCGTAGTTTACCAGGGGGACTGTGTGAACGAAGACTGTAACCACCCTTTTGGGGCCTCTCTCTCTCGTTGATGCGCTTTAAGGTGTCTTCTCAATTTACTCATAGATAATTTTACAACCAGTATGATGGGAATAAAAACAACATTCTTCCCTCAATACAGCACAATGGCCCCCTTTTCTCATGAAGAGGAGGTCCAACCCTCGCCTTTTCTGTAAAACAACTTCAGAGAGAGATTTTAAAGATTCCTGTAAGGCTGTGATGGAGGTTTAATATCTTAAAGCTTTGTTCTACTGCTGCTTCTAATTGGGTCATTTGTTGTGTTCCATGGACTACGGCAGTGGTTCCTGTGCCCAGCCCTGCAGCAACTTCTATTCCTAATAGGATGGCTAAAGTGAGGAATACAGATTCCCGGCAGAACCGGGTTGTATGCCCCCCACTATTTGATCTTAATGAACCTGCATCATGATAGAGCACTCTGGGAAACATCTGCACCATTACATAATTAATTGCACCAGTTGACAATTTTATGAAAACATAAACAATGTTTAAGTATATAGAATAATACTCTTGTTGGTATGGACAGGGCAAGGCACCTAAGATAGCACCGAAAACAGAGAAACAGTCCTATTTGGTTGCAACCGGATATAGAGGGCATTGCTTCTGTTGTAATCAATTAATCCTTTGAACCCCAAGTTTAGGTAGTTTTAGAATTTTGTCCCCAATATGTAATGGAAGGGGCTCAGAAGTTCACAGTCTGCAGAAGTCCACAAAAAGCAGTTTTTGTTTCTTTTTTTTTTTTTTTCCTCTGTTCTGGGCAAGTTAACTTTTTAAGGACACCTAGGAGAGGGAGAGCTTTTTTCTTCTCTTTTTTGTTTTCTCCCTGCCAGCTGTTACCATGGGGTCCAGTTGGTAACTTCTTTATCTTACAAACGTAGCCATCCCTGTGAAGCCCCAGCTCAAGGCCAGAGGCCTTGTTCACATATTTTGTGAAAAATTAGTAAGGGGCTGTCTAGCTTAGGAGTGCTGATTTTTCCAGCCAGTTGCCAAGTAGAACAGGCAACACAAAAAGAGGAAGTATGTCTACATTGAACTCTTTTATAGGGACTCTTTTGCTGAAAGTCCTAAAGTCAGCCTTGGTGAAGAATTTTGGAGAAGGTCAGTTAAGACTTTTTATTGGGCCTTTTACAGAGGGGAAAGATGGGGAAGGCGGGGGGGAGAGCAGCTACATGGATCTGTGTATGAGAAAGGAGAGATGTAAAAGAATAATGAGAAAGGGGTTTCGGATTTTCCTAGCAACAAAATCGTGAGCAGTAGAACAGGTAGAGCAGAGGGGAAGACGGGAGTGAGTATCCCAAAAAGTCTCTGAGGGACTTTAAATTCTTAGTAACCTGTTTTCAGTGATGACAAAGCAACTTTAAAAGCCATTTTTATTACATCTTGGATAGGGTTCTGAGGGCTCTCCTCAGCTGGTTTGAGCTTTGGTATAGCTGGTAAGAGGACCTGGTGGGACCCGGTGCGGGCACTGACAGAAGAAGAGAGGAGTGAGTTGGTGGAGGGGTGCCTCACTACCTGCTACCTCAGCAAGGGGGCAATTGTCTGAGAACTGAGGTATGGGTTTTGATCTAGAAATTGGAGGGGAGAAATCAGGTTGCTGAGGTGGGAGTGACAGCAGAGATTCTGGAGCAGAAGGCAGAGGGTGAGGATCTATTGGAGAAGCATAGTTCAGGATGTGAGAGAAGGAGGGAATTGGCCTGCCCATAGGGGAATCTCCTTTTACCCTTTTGAGCACTTGGAGAAGTTAAAAAGGTCACACAGAATTTGAGGATCTAGAGACCCATCTGGGGGCCATCAGTTTTGATTGTCTAATTGGTAATATGGTCAATGCTGTGTACTGAATTTGATGAGGAGTTTGGATTCCACCAGGCAGCCCCTGTATGCTCACATCCCCATGACTTACAGAAGAAGTCAGCTTTTGCCCCACACAGCCATGGCTGTTTGTGGTTTTGATAGTCCGCCGGGAAAACATAGTAATCTAGGCTAGCCAACCTGCATCTGGCTCGTGTGTCCCTACATCCATAATGTTTGTTTCCATTATCTATGGTACAGAAGGCATTTAACGGAATTTTAGTGGGATCCTCTTCTTCAGGGATATCCCAATAGGAACGACCTATAACCAGCTGACAAATATCTGGGTGGAGAGATGGCCACCAGGTCCCTAAGGGGGCTGTATGCGAGATAGATCATACTTCTTCTCTAGTAGGATTTGTGATTAGCCATCGCTGCTGTACGGGCTGATGAGCATTAGGACTCCTTGTGGCCAAGAGGAGAATCTATAGCCTTATCCACCTGGTGAATACACCATTTGAAAGGGTTACCACTCTTTTCCAGTATCCAGCCAGAGTTTGGAGAGGGCGCAGGCTTGAGATGAGAGGCATGGATCCAGCAAGTGATTCCGTCTACATATACCACTGTAGGTGTTATAAGTAGCACCTGGTATGGTCCTTTTCAGCCGGGTTCCAGGGATGACACCTGATTTCGTCTTATGTAGACGAAGTCTCTTACTTGATATCCATGTGGAGTCCCCTCGTCCCCAGGGTGGTAGGCAGTGGCCAGCTGTTTCCACAGGTATCGCTGAGTTCTTTCAAGAGCTTTTAGTCTGTCAAGCAAGTATTTCTTGCATGAAACAGTGCATAAGGCAGGAACATACTCTAATCTTTTATGCCGGTCTCTAAGCTTAATTTTGTTTAGGTCTCTTTAATGGTTCTATTTATTTTTTTTCCTGTCCTGAGCTCTGGGGTCTATATGCACAATGTAACTTCCAATTAATCCCCAGGGTCCTGGCTAAGCTCTGACTCACCTGGGCCATGAACACCGTTCAATTAACAGACCCTATTACCTTAGGCAGGCCGTGTCTTAGAAAAATATCTTTCAGGATGTACTTGACCACCGTTTCAGCGGTTGTTTTTTTTTTTTTTTTTTTCTTTTTTTTGTGAGAAAGGATTCAATCCATCCTGAAATTGTATTTACAAAGACTAAGAGATATTTAAGTCCATACATTGCTGGCTTAATTTCAGTGAAGTCCACTTTCCAGAATTGTCCTGGTCTGGTTCCTCGTAGGTGCTTTCCTGCAGGAAGCTTGGAAGTGTAAGCATTAACCAATTGACAGAACCGACAGGCTTTTGTGAGTTATTTCCTTTCACTGTGAGTGAGTTAGTCGAAATCTCTGTTCCTGATCCTTCAGGAATGCCTGCAGTTTCTTTGAACCAAGGTGAGTAAGTTGATGTACATTTTTAATGTAGTGTAGGGCTTTCTGAAATTGCAGGCTGGGCTCAGTGAAGTTGAGGAGTTCAGTGTCAGTGTTTTAAATGTTATAAAAAGCTTGCTGGTGCTAAAGGGTCCATTGGAATTGGGCATCCTCATTTAACAGAGGGTATAAAGGAGCCGCAAAGAACACAAACCCAGGTATCCATAACGTGCAAAAGCCAGCAGTCCCAAGAAACTCTCTGTGTTGTCCCCTGTTAGATGGCAGTGGTATCTGCACAACAGTTTGTTTTCTGGGCTCAGTGAGCCATCATTTACCGCCCCTAATGGAATTCCCCAGGAAGATTACTTCTTGCTGGCAAATTTGGGCCTTTTTGGCCGAAGCTCTATACCCGAGTTCAGCAATTTCAGATAATTGTGCTTGGGTCGCAGACTCACAGTTTTACTTGGTGTTGGCAGCCAGTAGCAGGACATCCACATATTGAAGCAGAGTGACTTTGGGGTGCGTAGTTCTGAAGTTGTTGAGATTTCTGTGGAGGGCTGAATCAAAGAGAGTGGGGGAATTTTTGAACCCCTGTGGGTGTTTAGTCCAAGTTAGTTGACCAGACGTTCCAGTTTCTGGGTCTACCCAGTCGAAAGCAAACAGAAACTGACTATCTTTATGCAGAGTCAAGCAAAAGAAAGCATCTTTTAATTCCAGAAGAGTATACCATTTTCACTCAGCTACAGCAAACGGTTTATTGGGGGTCCAGCATGCTGGGGCTAAGAGCTCACATGAAAAGAGTAGAGAGCCCTGAGAACAGCTTAAAGAGAGCTTATATACTTTTCTTGGAGAGGGCATGGAGGGAAATTTTTGATGGGTCAGGGCGAGTGGGTGGTTTGCATGCAACCAGGTGAGGGAGTACATTCTGCAGTTTGGCAGTTGGGGACAGCACATTCTGGGAACAAAATTAGCAAACAGTTCTCAAGATTTCAACAGTGTTTTGTTAAGCATACAGAAAAACAGGAAGTGACAAGTACCTATTGTATTAACCTTTCACCAAAGCAAAATGCAAAGTGAGCATGGAATACTAAAATCAACCATGTGCAGATTGCCTAATGCTCTGAAATGTCAATCCTATTGGTGTCTACATATTTGTTTCTTCCTAAGATTATACATTCAACATCAACCATGTTGAAAATGTCTAATCCTATCACTCACCTTATACTTTGCCTGATTTTCTAATGTCTCTATTGATATCTTTTTCCTACATATTTTCTCCAGTTCATCATTGTGAATGACTTTTCACATGTGCTAATATTTACATTCACTCTCTAAACGAAACAATATTGCTAATGAACTTTTGGTCCGATTCCTATACTCACCCTTTTTACTAAACCTACCGACTATCTTTCTAATCCTATGGACTATTAATTTTTAACTGGATGTTCTCTTCTACATTCAATCATCCAAGGTACAAGGTCTTATGCCATTGCATATCAATTTATCTGAGACATCTGTGCAGAACATAATTCAAAGCTAAGTATCCCACTAAAGGGCCCAATGCCCTTCAGGGCTTCAAATCGTACCTAGATTTTCTGGTTTCATGCTTATATTTCACGGATATATTCTTGTGAATATTGCAGGTTCCCAATACCATTATTTATTCCGCAGAATGATGCCTAACCCAAATAGAATATGTTATTAACCCTAACCATACACTGTTCTCTCAATCTAACTTTACAGAAGAGCATAGACAGAGTTGGTCTTACAATACAGGCATGTAGGTGATCTTCCAATTGCTGAGAACCTCAAAGGTTGATGCAGAAATGATCCCAGGAGAAGATGTAGGCAGATATAAAGGACCTGAGAGAGCAAAAGTCATCTTCCATTGCAAACAACCTGGTCAGGATGAAACGATGTGTCTGAATCAGCCTCTCTCTTCTTAATATAAAGAAGATGGACCAAACCAGCCCTGTGTGGAGAGCTTCTCCTCGGTCCCTATGGTTTATATACCATTCTAACTTGTGAAAGTGCCACAGGAAGTAGGGGCAGCCACTATCTCAAGGAACCCTTGGAAGCCACTGTTAGGACAAAGTGGTTGCCAAGGCAGTGACCTCATTCCGTTCCTGAAGGAATTGACCTAAGTCACATCTTTGGTGATGGAACTCCCTGAACTTGTTATCCAGGAAGCCAGGCACACAGAGCCAGTCCCAGTCCCAGTCCCAGTTGGCTCACTTGTTTGGATTTAGCAAGGACAGAGTCTGTCTTTCTTGATACCTAATGATTTGAGGATGGCCAAATGCAAGTAGAGCTCTGAAGACGGGCCTTTCCAGAGAAAGCAGGTAGTGGTCATCCCAGGCTCCTGACAACTTCACAGAGTTGGACAAGGAGACCGGATCTGAGACAGGACAGGCCATTTCGGGGGAACATAGTATGGTCCACCAGTCAGAGGACACTCTGGAAAGTCACAGACTCACTTGGGGGAAGGAGGGGCCTTTGTGAATGTGGGTGTCAGTTTGTGGATTTGTCTCATGTTCTCAGAATAGGTAGGAAAGTCAGTATGTTTGGTTAGGAGTGGACTGTGTCTAGAAAGTCGTTTGACAAGGTGAGTGATTCTATGTCTGTGTAACTCACTGTGTCCGTGCTTGAAAACATTAGAAATAAGAATTCATCAATGGATGTGTCCTGTCTAGTAGAAAGCTTCCCAGCATTCATCCTGCCCATTTTAGGAATGGATTGCAGGTTTCATTATTGATGGGCAACACCTACTATCTTCCCAAGATCCTGTTTTCTTCCTGAATTCTGGCCACTCTCCAGAATAGGCTCATGGTTTTGTGTCCAAGATATGTACGACCTCCAAGCTCTGTGACATGGCCATGTACTGGATAGCTGAAGGGAATGCGAGCATCTCAGAAAACTCAGATATCAGTGTGACCAGGAAAGTCTCAGTGGAGAAACCCTGCTTTGGGCCTTTTGCTAACCTATTTGCCTGTTGCCATGAATATCAGGAAGGTCTTTGCCTCAGGCCAGCCCTTTGTGAATCCTGAAGAAAACTGTTTTCAAATGGTAATGAATGGGCATCACCTGTGGCTCTTTGCTTAAATGCTTTGTAAAGGCATGTGTCTGAATCTGCCTCTTTGCCCTGTGTGAGGTAGTGGCTTAGATTCTCAGCACCAGTTGGATCTAAAGAAAAATCCAATGTGTGCATCCAAAACCAAAATGCAAAAAAGATCAGTCATGGTGTATGAAGTCTCTCACCTTCCTCTTTTAGGTTCCTGACCTCCATCAAGTGAGAATAGGGATCCTTTGGGACAAATGAGTTCTTTCAAGCCCTGCAGAGATGATTGGGTTTTCTCATGACTCCAAATCACATGAAGAAACTATACCTGACAGTCAGTAGGCCTCAAATTGGAGAAGCAGAGCAGTATTAACGGCAGACCTATGTGATCAATCCTGGTTCACAGAAAGGGTGTCCAGGCTACCCTGTGGTTAGGCAAATGAAGGGAAAGAGACCTTATTTAGGAAACTCTCTTAGGCTGTGACATTCATGGAAACATCCAGCCAGAGGTTATGATGAATGTATATATGGAAGAAGATGAGGGCCTTGGGGGAGTGTTTTGGTTTTAATTGTGGTCATTTGTGTGGAGTTTGGAAGAGATGACTGGGTCCACCTGGGCTTGAACTCTGATGTGATTCCCCTCAGAGACTGAGTTCTGTAACTGACCTCAGAGAAGTAATTGCTTTGGAATGGGATATGTCTTAATCAGCCTCTTGGCCCTGTGTGAGGCTGTGGCTTTGATTACCAGCACCGTAAGGATCTAAAAAAAGATCCCATGGCTGCTTCCAAAACCAAAATGACCAAAATTGCAGTCATTGTTGATGAAGTCTCTCGCCTTCCTTTGTAAGGTTCTGAAAGAATAAAAGAAATTGAAATTGAAACGTAAAGAACCAGGTTCTGTAAAGTATCCAGGCTGCACTCAGAGCCTGAAATTCCTGTGGCAGTTAAGACAATTCCTGGAACTGCCCTTTAGATGTGTGTTGAAATCTTCCCTGACCACCTAGTTACTTAACAACCTCTTCTCAAAAACCGTGCAGCTCAGCACATATACATCTCAGGGCTTCAACCAATCATTTTAAATGTATACCCCTTCTCAGGGCTAACCAATAACACCCTGCCTGAACTATTCCCACCAATGAATGTGCAAATCATGTTTTAGAGTTGTTATTTGATTTTCCCACGGTATACGGTGATTTGCTAAAGGAAGCTATGATGTATGTTAAGTCCCTGCCCTCTCTAAAGAATGTATATAAAATCTGCTCATGTTGTTCTCGGGGCTCTTTGTTCCTTGCTCCTCTGAAGTGAGCTCTGAGCCCCAGCATGCTGGACCCCCAATAAACCCTTTGCTGTTTCATGAGAAATTCTCTTGGTGGTCTTTTCCTCCGACGTTCGGCCCACCTTTTCATCTGGAGGCCCTAGCTGAGAAATCCAGCAGTGACGAAAAAAAGACCCCAACGGACTCCTTTCAGAGTAAGTAAGGTGCCTCTTTCTGGTTTCAGGTTTCAGGTTAGGGCTTGGCAAAATGGCTGTCGGTGAAGAACATTAGCTCTCTGCGACGGTGGCTGACAAATGTGTCACAGAGCCACAGGCCACGTCCCTGGGGGACACTCCAGAAGACTCGGGAAATAGAGGATTAGTAGTTTCCTCAACTCGGTTATTTTTTGCTTCACGATTCGGTTTTCCAGCCCATCAGGTTTTGCTGGCTACTCAGTTTTGTTCATTGTCAGGAACTCATGTTGAGTTTACTGTCTGTCTTTATTGTCTAACCCATCATGTTTTGCCAGTTACTCAGTTCTAATCTTTGTCTTGGACTCATGTTAAATGTTTACTGTTTGTCTTTGTCTGTGTCATGTTTGTGTATTCACTGTCCCTGTTTGAGTAACTCCCATTATGGGACATTATGGGACAAAGCACTTCCATGCCTCTGTCCCTTAACCTTGATCATTGGACTGATGTCCGCTCAAGTACCAAGAATCTTTCTTTTTCAGTAAAATGCCGGACCTGGCAGACTCTCTGTGCTTCAGAATGGCCCATCCTAGGAGTCGGATGGCCCCCAGAAGAATCCTTCCACTTCCCTCTAATCCGAAAATCAGAGATATTGTCTTTCACCGGGGCCACGTGGCCACCCAGATCAACAGCCATATACCCCTTGCCCCACGATCCTATCATTCCAACATTCTGCTCCTCCCCCTCTTCCCTCCATTCTGAGTCACAAGACTGGACACTCCTCTCTCTCCTTATCCTCTACCCTCGCTCCCCAACCCACAACATGTTCCAGATGATCCTCCGGCCGCTGACTCAGCCTCTTCGCCGCTAGAGGCAATTGGGCCAGACCCAAGCCCTCCAGGGGACTTCCCCGCAGCAGCAGCAGCCCCTGCTCCCCTGAAGGAAGCTGGGCCACCTAAAAAAACCCGCAGGAGATGGATAATAGAAAACTCGGAAGCCCCTGTGATGCTCCCTCTCCATCCCTACGGGCCCATGAACCGACCCAACTGGGACCCCAACACCTTTAAATGTAGGTAGCATCTGTCCACTTATCGCCGTTCTCTAATAGTGGGTCTCTGAGCGGCCGCCAGAGGGCCGACTAATTTGTCCAAGGTAAGAGAGATTATCCAAGGGCCTAATGAGTCTCCTTCTATGTTTCTGGAGAGAATTATGGAAGCCTATAGGAAATATACTCCTTTTGATCCTCAGGCAGAAGACCAAAAGGCATCTGTTGCAATGGCCTTTATCGAGCAGACTGCCCTAGATATTAAGAGAAAGTTACAACGTCTAGATGGATTATAAGATATGACCTTAAGAGATTTAGTCAGAGAAGCTGAGAAAGCATATTATAAGAGAGAAACTGAGGAGGAAAGGGAATAGAGGAGAGAGAGAAAGAAAGGGAACAAAAGAAGGAGGAAAGAAGCAAATGGCAGAGTAAAGCATTGCCTAAGGTTCGGGTCACAGCAGCAAATAGGCCAGAAGTTAAAAAGCAGGGATACATAAAGGGTTACCTGGGCCCACGCCAAAGGCTGCCCCTGGCCTCAAATCAATGTGCCCACTGTAATAAAAAAGAACACTGGTCCAAAGAGTGCCCCCAAAAGAAGCAGCCACGCCAGCCCGCCGTGCTGACTCTAGAACAGGACTAGAAAATTCGGGGCTCAGATCCCCTTCCCCAGCTCATAGTAACATTTGAAGTTGAGGGGAACACAGTGAACTTTGAAGTGATTACAGGAGCAGTATACTCAGCCCTTAAGACTTCACTGGCCCCCCTATCAATTAAATGGTCCCTAGTTCAAGGGGCTAATGGCAGTAGATATCGGGCTTGGACAACTAAGATGAACATGGACCTCGGAAAGGGAAAAGTCCACCACTGTTTCCTAGTAATTCCAGAATGCCCGGCCCCATTGATGGGCAGGAATCTGCTTACCAAACTCCGGACTAGAATAACCTTTAAACCTAATGGTCCCCAAGTGGAGGTTCTATAGCGTTCAGTATAAACTCCCATAGTCACATCTTTGACTATGTCCGTAGAAGATGAACATCAACTCTTTGCGCCCCATAGGACTAATCAAACAGGCAAACTACCCCATAAATGGATAAAAGATTATCCTAATGCCTGGGCAGAAACTGCTGGGTTAGGTCTAGCCATCAACAACCTCCAATAGTAGTAGAATTAAAAGCCTCTTCGTCTCCAATTAGTGTTAAACAATATCCTCTAAGCAAAGAAGCTAAGGATGGGATAAGGCCCCATATTCATAAATACCTGGCTCTTGGGGTCCTAAGGCCCTGTCAATCAGCCTGGAACACCCCCCGGTACCAGTAAGAAAGCCAGGAACTGGGGACTACCGTCCTGTTCAAGACCTAAGAGAGATCAACAACAGAGTGCAGGACATTCACCCCACAGTACCCAATCCATATAATTTGCTTAGCACTCTGAATCCATAGCGGAAATGGTACACTGTGCTGGACTTAAAAGATGCTTACTTCTGCTCGCCTCTACATAAGTACTGTCAGTTGCTGTTAGCTTTAGAGTCGATAGACCCAGAACCTGGAACATCTGGCCAACTAACCTGGACTAGACTCCCACAGGGGTTCAAACAATCCCCCACTCTCTTTGATGAAGCCCTCCACAGAGACATCAATGACTTCAAAACTGCACACCCCGAAGTCACCCTACTCCAATAGTGGATGATCTTCTACTGGCAGCCGACACCAAGGAGACCTATGAGTCTGGGACCCAAGCACTATTATTCGAGCTTGCTCGGCTTGGATATAAGGCTTCTGCCAAAAGGCCCAAATTTGTCAGCAAGAAGTAATCTTCCTGGGTTATTCTCTCAGGGGTGGCAAACGATGGCTCCCTGAGCCCAGAAAAAAAAACTGTTGTGCAGATACTGCCCCAATCTAATAAGAGAAAACTCAGAGAGTTTCTTGGGACTGCCAGCTTTTGCAGGTTATGGACTCCTGGGTTAACATCTTTGGCTGCCCCTTTATACCCGCTGATAAAGGGGGATGCCCACTTCCAATGGACCCCTGAGCACCAACAAGCTTTTGATAATGTCAAAAAAAGATGCTGCTATCTGCTCCGGCCTTAGCACTCTCAGATGTAGAAAACCCTTCACTCTCTACATCGAGGAAAAGAAAGGAATAGCACGGGGAGTGCTCACTCAGTCTTTTGGACCTTGGAAAAAGCCGGTAGCGTATTTATCCAAAAAACTGGACCCAGTGGCTAGCGGGTGGCCCCATTGCTTAAGTGCTATAGCAGCGGCAGCCCTTCTAATAAAAGATGCTCATTAATTAACGTTGGGACAGAAGCTAACCATTATATCCTCCCATGCCCTGGAGAGCATGATCTGTTAGCCTCCAGAGAGGTGGCTATCAAACTCCAGAATAAACCACTACCAGAGCCTCTTGCTTGACAAAGACAGAATAACGCTGGGACCCCCTGCTCCACTCAACCCAGCTACACTGCTGCCAGAAGAATCATCAGGACCCGTCACTCATGAGTGTCAACACATACTGGCAAGGAAACCAGTATACAACAAGACTTGAAGGATCAGCCACTGCCTCGCCCTGAAGTCGTATGGTTTACGGATGGCAGCAGCTTCCTCCAAGATGGTAAGCAGCGGGCTGGAGCAGCAGCAGTTTGCAAAACTAATTTCATCTGATACTCGGGTCTCCCAGAAGGGACATCAGTCCAAAAAGCAGAACTGATTGCCCTTATGAAAGCATTGGAACTAGCAACAGGCAAAAGAGCCACCATATAAACTGTTAGCCACTATGCATTTGCCACTGTTCATATGCACGGGACTATTTACCAACAATGGGGGCTATTAACCTCTGCCGGGAAAGAAATAAAGAATAAAGATGAGATCCTCCACCTTCGCTCAGCACTGCAGGGCCATAAGGAACTAACTATAGTGCACTGTCCAGGGCACCAGAAGAGAAACAATCCCGTGGCAGTTGGAAACAGAAGGGCAGATGAGGAAGCTTAATTGGCAGCCCTAAACGGAGTGACTCTGTTAACTTTTTTCACACCGGGGGGAACAAAAATCAGGAGACTTGGCCGCCCCGGAACATTCAGGCAACTTATCATCTGAGGAGACAGATACAGAACTCTGGGACCCTACAGAGCCAAGTTTACAATTTCAAAAAGCCCACCTTTATGTCAAAGATGTACACCAGCTCAACCACTTAGGCTCAAAGAAGTTATAAGCACTCTTAAAGGACCGAATAAAGGACTTATTATTGACTGACTCACAGAGGAAAAAAATAGCTGAGCTGGTGACTAGAGCTTTTCAAGTCTTCCAATTAGTTAATACTTTCCCATCCAAGAGTCCTGCAGGGATGCGCATACGAGGAACCAGACCAGGACAATTCTGGGAAGTGGACTTTACTCAAATTAAGACAGCAAGGTATGGACTTAAATATCTCCTAGTCTTTGTAGATACTTTTTCAGGATGGGTCGAAGCCTTCCCCATGAAGAAAGAAACAGCTCAGATGGTGGTCAAAAAGATCCTAGAAGACAGTTTTCCAAGGTTCGGTCTGCCTAAGGTAATAGGGTCTGATAACGGACCGGCATCCATGGCCAAGGTAAGTCAGGGATTTTCCAGGACCCTGGGGATTAATTGGAAGTTATATTGTGCTTATAGACCCCAGAGCTCAGGACATATAGAAACGATGAATAGAACCATCAAAGAGAATTAACGAAATTAATCTTGGAGACCGGCATAAAAAATTGGACTATGCTCCTACCTCATGCACTTTTTCGTGCAAGAAATACCCCTCCGCCTCTTTGTGTAACCTCACCCCTTATGAAATTCTCTACGGTGCCCCTCCTCCATTAAGGGACCTAACCCCAACTCTGAGATTAATGATTCCTTCAACACCCCCTTGCTAGACAGACTTAAAGCCCTTGAACAAACCCAGCACCCAGCGATACCTGTGAAAACAGTTGGCCACTGCTTATCATCCTGGAGACGAGGGAACTCCACATTGATATCAAGTGGGAGACTTCGTCTACATGAGACAGTGTCAGGTGTCATCCCTTGGAACCCTGCTGGAAAGGACCATACCACGTGCTGCTTATAACACCTACAGTGGTGAAAGTGGATGGGATCACTTCCTGGATCCATACCTCCCATCTCAATCCTGCGTCCTCTCCAGACTCTGGCTGGAAACTGGAACAGACTGGTAACCCTCTCAAGTTGCATGTCCGTGGTGTGGGTAGGGCTATGGATTCTTCCCCTGACCACCAGCAGTCCTAATCCCCATCAGCCTGTTCAGCAACAATGGCAAGTTTTATAAATCCTACTGGGCAAGTAGTGTGGTCTATTTCACATACAGCCCCCTTATGGACTTGGTGGCCATCTCTCCACCCAGATATTTGTCAGCTTGCCATAGGCCTCTCTGACTGGGATCTCCCTGACATAGTGGACCCCACACAGATGCCACTCAAACCCAAACCAGGGCAACATAGACCAACTTACCCCATGAATTATTGATGTCATCTCCCCCAGCTCAGGTGTAAACTAGCCAGTCTTGTGTATTAAGTGTGCCCAGCTGATTTCTGAAGTCACAAACAGGCCCAAACCTGTGGAGGACCCAGTGACTTTTATTGTAGATCTTGGGTTTGTGAACACATGGGACCTACATTCTGAAATGCAAACTCCCCAGACAGTATGATTTGGGTAGGATGAAATGACATCTGGATTGATCCCAATAAATGTGCCGCTATCCAAGTGGTGTCAAAAACTTGCTGTGGAAAAAATAGTCTATGTTACCCCCTCAATATAACTTTCACTTCCAAAGGAAGGGGCTACCTCAGAACAACATGGCCTATGGGAAATACTTGGGGAATGCGATTCTATATTAATGGCCCTGGTTATGACTTTGGTCTCTGGTTCACCATCCGGCTTAAAAAGGAAGAAAATCCCACAGCAATAGGGCCCAATCCCCTCAAGTCAGGAATTAAGCCTCCTCAACCTCCCATGCCTAGATCTACCAAAACCCCTCTACCATCTCATACTTCGGAGTTTCCGTCTTTGCCTACTTCCCCAGTCCAGAGTACAGCTGACTCCTCCCCCTGGGAACTAATTAAAGGAACCTTTATGGTACTGAACTCCACACAGTCAGAACTCCTTGCATTTCAGCCCAGGTATTTGACAGCTCTGTACATTATTGTATAATGGTGCAGATACTCCCCAGGGTGCTCTATCATGATGCAGAATCCTTTGAAGGTCTACTAGGGGGACAACCAACCCAATTTTTCCGGGAGCCAGTGTCCCTTACTCTAGCCATTATTGGGGCTAGGAGCTGCTGCAGGAGTGGGTACAGGAACAGCTGATATGATCCATGGGTCACCACAAATGGCCTGATTAGAAACAGCAATAAATCAAGACTTGAAGACGTTAGAGACCTCCATCACACTTTTGCAGGAATCCTTAACCTCTCTCTCTAAAGTTGTTTTACAGAACGGTCGAGGATTAGACCTCCATTTCATGAGGGAGGGGGGCCTCTGTGCTGTACTGAGAGAAAAATGCTGTTTTTATGCTGACCATACTGGAGTTGTAAAATAATCCATGAGTAAATTGAGAAAATTCCTTGTAGAGCACCAGAGAGAAAGGGAGATTCAACAAGTGTGGTTTGAGTCATGATATACCCAGTCCCCCTGGTTAACTACACTCCTATCAGCCTTAGCTGGACCCCTGATCATGCTTATGGTGTTGATAACTGTGGGACCTCGTTTGCTTAACTACATAGTTTTCTTTCTCCAGGCTCAGATTGGGCAGGTAAAACTCATGGTAATCAGACAGAAATACACTTCACTGGCAGAAATAGAATGTGAGACCCCACAATAATTATGATTCATTACTTTTAAGATTAAAAGTAGGCAGAAAAAGGAGTGAGAAATGAAAGAATTAATGAAATTGAAATTGAAACGTAAAGAAACAGGTTTTGTAAAGTTTACAAGCTGTGCTCAGAACCTGAAATTCCTGTGTCAGTGAAGACAATTCCCGGAACTGCCCGTTAGATGTGTTGAAATCTTCCCTGACCACCTAGTTACTTAACAACCCCTTCCCAGAAACCGTGCATGTCAGCACGTATACATCTCAGGGCTTCAACCAATCAGTTTAAATGTATACCCCTTCTCAGGGCTGACCAATCACCCCCTGCCTGAACTGTTCTCGCACATGAATGTGCTAATCATGTTTTACAGTTGTTATTTGATTTTCCCACAGTATATGATTGTCGCGACCCCTTGCCCGCAAGGAAGACGCAACTCAGAAATCTTCTTTCAGCAGTTTATTCAGGCCTTGATTAAAGTATCTTCTAGTTACCCCCCTCCTCCCGAGCGCCCAAGCACAGTCTAATAAAGCCTCCCACGTACCAATCTTAAGCCGCCACGTGGATCTTTCTCATAGGGTAGCAAGGGATAGCGTGCCAACTCTCCATAAAAGGAGTTGCTTACTACAGGCCACAGTGGAAGCCGGCGCCATCTTCTAATGGCGGCCACAATCTACAACAATGGCTTACCACAGTTCCCCCTTCTATTTTATAAAACAATGCAGGCGAAAGTAGAGGTCCTATCCCACTGTGCAGAAGCGGCTGCAATGTATGGTTCAGTCCTAAGGAGGCGCCTTCCCCAGACCTGACCCCATATCAGCCGACACCTTTTTTCGTAGGGTGGGCGCGTGGACGTCAAACCCACATGCAATAGGACATGCTTTCCTTGAGGTCCGTTGAGGGATCACTCAAGTGCAGTGCTTTGCCTCGCATCCTGCATCTTGACGACGGCGAGAAGTAGGGCAACACAGGTAGCCTGGTAACAATAACAAATTTTTAGTTGGCAACACAATCCCTAAGCCCCAGAGGAAAGTAAAGAGTCTGTAGCCGAGAAGAAAGACCAGTCCTAAAACGCATCTGCGTGCAATGGTAACAAGACCTGCAGAGTGCAAGGGTATTCAGTACTGGGGGAGAATAAGAAAGAGGACATGCCAATCCCAGTGCACTGTGAAATTAACTTGTAGTGCAATGGCCATGCCCAGAAAATCACTGTTTAAGATGCGCAAGCCAGATTTGCAGAGACATGCCATTTTCCAAGGCCGCAAGAGCCTATACAATCATAGCCTTCTCCTGTGTATGGCGAGTTTTAAGGTGACAGAGAAGCCACAAACAAAGTATAATACCGAAGCAACACATTGCCCCCAAAATGCCCACTCCCACCCACTCCTTAAAGAAGGAAAAGGCAGAAGATAGCCAACTGGTGAATTGACCCAAAGTCACTGGTTCGACACGGGTATTATTCAAAACAGCAATTTGAGTTAGTTGAGATTGGAGTAAGTTTTCTGCTTCCATGGACCAGGTTCCGGATAAATATTTCCCGATGATGTGGGAGGCATTCCTGGAATCATTAAATCTGACAGAGGTTATACATAAATGTGCACGTTGATCAACACAACCTAAATATACTAGATCAGACAATTTCTCAACTTGATCTTGAAGCAGATTTATCCTTTGATTAGCAGCCAGAATCCCAGATAAAATGTGTTGATTAATTCTACTTTGAGATTTACGTATGGTGGATGTTTGTTGAATAACCTCATTAAGAGTGGCAGCAGTTTGTACTTGGCTGGCCATGGCTACTCCAGCTGTAACTGCTGCAGCAGCAGATACCGCCACAGCTGTCACTATAACTGCCATAATACCAAAATCTTTACGGGCTCTAATCAGTTCAACAATAGGAAAAGATTCCGGATCCACAGTAACTGGGATCGGGACAAAGGTTGGAATTTTCATAATCACTGCCACAGTCCAAGAGCCATTCCAACACTCAGTTAAATAACAGGTAACATTAGAACAATTAAGCATCCCCTGTGATGTATCATTAGCCAAAAGAAACAGGAACGGAGATTGGAGACAGACTGCTGCAGAGGATAACGTAGCATTACTTAATTGTGAGTTATGTGAAATATTTCCAAGTCTCCTACCTCGATCCGAGTCTTGGATACTACCAGAAACATTAAACAACCAGCTTTTGACTCCTCGTAATTGAGCCAAAGTGGAGATATCAGCTGTGGCTCCCTTTTCATTGGAAATTAACCATTGAAACCAAGACCAACCTGTTCCTATAGAGGAATTACAGTTGGAAGAATTATATAAGTATCTTTTATGAGAGGGGGAAAGAGAGAAACCCTTAGAGACCTGATGTTTCTCCCAAGAGTGATCTTGACAAGGCGTGAATGTTCGGGGGGGTATCCTGTTTGTTGATTAGCAAACTTGCCTTGTCCCAAAAGCATATCCCTATCCTAGGCAGGGCGTCTCGCTGCATGATTTTGAGCAGCTTGCTCTACTGCACCCTCTAGCATAAATGCTCTCCAATCCAAAATTTCCCTGGGGAGACACAAGCGCAGACTAGATTAGCCCAATCTGAAGGAGTCATACAAAATCTAGCAAGTCCCTCCACCTGAGTAAGGGTGAAAGCGGCATCCACGCCATAAGTGCGGACAGATTCCGCCAAGGTTTTAATTATCTTAAAGTCTAAAGGCTGATGATATCTTCCCCTGTTATTGTCCTGAAATACAGGGTATGCAAGTCCCATATCTGTATTAACTGTCCTCCAAACTTGCGCATGATAAGATCTCCCGGAATTTTGGCTCCCCCCCACATACGGCGGTGGGGCAACCGGCACCATATCTTTTTCGAGATATTCTACCTCCTCCTCCTCCTCAGAGTGTTGTTGACCAATATTGGATCCCGTCCCCTTTTTACAGTAGGCCTGCGTGCCCTGTAACCCTTGTTTCTTTTTCTTCATTTTTATCTTCCGTAGTTGTTGTAGGAATATATCAAGGTCCTCAGAACTCTCTGAGCCGCTTGTGTTCGCAGGCGTTTTTAATTCAGCCAAGTCTGGGTAGAGCCTTCTCCTATTTTTAGTTTCAGGCTCTTTTGCCTTCTCACTACTCTTACTCCCAATGCTCTCTGCCACTTCACTATGTGATCCTTCAGACTTTTCCTCATGTAGTTGCTCAAGAACAGCTTGACCCTCACTCACAGCTTCCTGGCATTTACTATCTACTATACATCCTCTAACTAACTTACAAAGTGGTATAACACCACCCTCTAAGGTACCTTGTTCACGAGCGAAATCTAGATCTTTCCCTAATTTGTCCCAGCTAGGTATAGTAAGGCTGCCCGAAAACGCAAACCACGGTGCAGCAATATCTGTCTTCTGTAAAAATCTCTGTAAAGTACTACGTTTCACTTCTAGTCCCTTGGAACGTAACAGGCCATGTAGGACCAGGAGAAGCGGACTTGAAGATGTGGCACCCATGACACAACAAAAGACACACAAAAAACAAAAGTGAAAGTACACAGTGCAGCTGCAATAAAATGTAACGCTCTCTCTTGCTTTACAGAGGAGCTGCCCCGCTTTGATCGCGGATCCCACTTACCTGGGACTAATCCCCGCTTTGATCGTGGATCCCACTTACCTGGGACTAACCGGTGCACCACACCTGACTACTGAAAGTTCTGGTTCCCGGGTCTCGACACCACTTGTCGCGACCCCTTGCCCGCAAGGAAGACGCAACTCAGAAATCTTCTTTCAGCAGTTTATTCAGGCCTTGATTAAAGTATCTTCTAGTGACCCCCCTCCTCCCGAGCGCCCAAGCACAGTATAATAAAGCCTCCCACATACCAATCTTAATCCGCCACTTGGATCTTTCTCATAGGGTAGCAAGGGATAGCGTGCCATCTCTCCATAAAAGGAGTTGTTTACTACAGGCCACAGTGGAAGCCGGCGCCATATTCTAATGGCGGCCACAATCTACAACAATGGCTTACCACATATGTTGATTTGCTAAAGGAGGCTATGATGTATATAAAGTCCCTGCACTCTCTAAAGATTGTATATAATATCTTCTCAAGTTGTTCTCGGGGCTCTTTGTTCTTTGCTCCTCTGAAGTGAGCTTTGAGCCCCAGCATGCTGGACCCCAATAAACCATTTGCTGTGGCATGAGACAATAGGTGCTTGGGTTTTCTCATGTCTCCAAATCATATAAAGAATCTATACCTGACAGTCAGTAAGCCTCAAATTGGAGAAGCAGTGCAGTATTAGCGGCAGGGCTATTTGATCACTCCTGAATCAAAGGAAGGGTGTTCAGGCCACCCAATGCCCTTCTGGACTTCAAATATTACCTATATTTCTGTTTTCATACTTATATTTCACCAGTATATTCTTGTAAATATCGCAGGTTCCCAATACCTTAATTCATCCCACAGAATGATTCCTAAACCAAATCGAACCTGTTATTACCCTTAAACATGCAATATTTCCTCAATCTAACTTAACAGAAGAACAAGGATATTGTTGGTCTTACAATACAGGAATATAGGGGATCTTCCACCTGCTGAGAACCTCAAAGTTCCATGCAGAAATGATCCCTGAAGAAGATGTAGACACCTATGAAAGACCTGAGAGTGCAAAAGTCAACTTCCATGTAAAACAACCTGGTCAAAATGAAGGGATGTGTCTAAAAGCCTCTCTCTTCTTAATGTAGATTAAATCGACCAAACCAGGCCTGTGTGGAGAGCTGTTCCCGGGTGCCTATGGTTGATATACCATTCTATCTTGTGAAAGTGTCACAGGAAGTATGGGCAGCCTCCATCTCATGGAACCCTTGGAAGCAACTGTTAGGACAAAGTGGTTGCCAACGCAGTGACCTCATTCAGTTCGTGAAGGAAGTGACCTATCACACTTCCTTGGTGATGGAACTCTCTGAACTCGGGATCCAGGAAGCCAGGCACCCAGAGCCAGTCCCAGTCCCAGTTCCAGTGGTCTCACTTGTTTGGATTTACCAAGGACAGAGTCAGTCTTTCTTAGTACCTACTTAAGTGAGAATGGCCAAATGCCAGGAGAGCTCTGAAGAGGGGCCTTTTCTGAGAAAGCAGATAGTGGCTCAACCATGGCTCCTGACAACTTCACAGAGTTGGCAAAGAAGACCAGTTCTGAGATAGGACAGGCCATTTTGGTAGAACATAGTATGGCCCAAAAATCAGAGGAAACTCAGGATACTCACAGACATACTTGGGGGAAGGAGGTTCCATTGTGTGTGTCGGTGTGAGTTTGTGGTTTTGTCTCATGTTCTGAGAATAGGTAGGAAAGGCGGTTTGTTTGTTTGGACTGGAATGTTTCTAGAAAGTCGTTTGACAATGCGAGTGTTTCTATGTCTGTGTATCCCACTGAATCTGTTTTTGTAGACATTTGAAAAGCGAATGCATCAATGGTTGTGTCCTGTCTAGTAGAAAGCTTCCCCGCATTCATCTTGCCAAATTAAAGAATCAAGAGCTGCTTGCCTTATGGATGGGCAACACCTATTATCTTCCTAACTTCCTCTTTTCTTCCTGAATACTGGCCACTCTCCAGAATAGCCTCATGGTATTATTTCCAAGATATGTACCACCTCCAAGCTCTGTGACATGATCATGTACTGGATAGCTGAAGGGAATGAGAGCATCTCAGAAAACTCAGATATCAGTGCAACCACTAAAGTCTCAGTGGAGAAACACTACTTTGGACTTTTGTTCTGTTGTCCTGAATGTCAGGAAGGTGTTTGCCTCAGGCCACCCCTGTGTGAAACCTGAAGAAATCAATTTTCAAATGGAAAAGGATGGGCGTCACCTGTGGCTCTTTGCTTAATTGCTTTGGAAATGGATGTGGCTGAATCAGCCTCTTTGCCCGGTGTGAGGCAGTGGCTTAGATTCTCAGCACCTGATGGATCTAAAGAAAGTTTCCAAGTGTGCATCCAAAACCAAAATGGCCAAAAGAGCTGTCATTGTGGATGAAGTCTCTCGCCTTCCTCTGTAAGCTTCCTGACCTCCATCAAGTGAGAATAGGGATCCGTTGGGTCAAACCAGTTCTTCAAAGCTCGGCAGAGGCTAGCCAATAGGTGCTTGGGTTTTCTCAGGACACCAATTCACATAAAGAATCTATACCAGACAGTCAGTTGGCCTCAAACTGGAGAAGCAGAGCAGTATTAAAGAAGGGCTATTTGATCACTCTTGGTTCACAGGAAGGGTGTCCAGGCCACCCTGACTTTAGGCAAATGAGGGGCAAGGGAGCTTATTTTGTACACTGTCTTGGGCTGCGCCCGTCATGGAAACCTCTAGCCAGAGGTTATGCAGAGTGTGTATGTTGAAGAAGATGAGGGCCATGTGGGAGTGTTTTGGTTTTAATTGTGGTCATTTGTTGGTGGTTGGAAGAGAATCCTGGGTCCACCTGGGCTGGAATTCTGGTGTGATGCCCCGTAAAGACTGAGTTCTGGAACTGACCTCAGAGAAGTATTGCCATTAATTGTGTTGGGATTTTAGGCGGCCATGCATGAGAGTCGCCATTGGAAACTGAGATCTAAGCCTGGGGTGGCTATTCACCAAGCACTGTCAATCTCAGCCAGGACATCACATGATTTTATTATGAAAGACTTGGCAGCCATTGTTGACAGTAAAAACACACATGGACCTCACATTGTAGACCTCAATGGGCCTGGCTTCATGTGGCCTTTTGGCCACACTTTGGGAAGCCTTGCCTCTGAGAATTCTCGAGAGGTTTCCTTGAAATGTGCTTCCTAAAAATTTAATGGTTCCTGAGTGAATTGAAACCCACAGTTTCTCCAACTTCATCCTTGAAAAATTTCTAGATAAATACCATGAAATTTTTGAAATTTCCATGACCAGGTGGCACTGGAGAACCTTTGGATGTCCTGTTGCTGATCAAGAGTGTACCAGACAGTGCCTTCCTTGACTGGGTTTCATGAAAATGGTGTAGAACAGAGCTGCCAGTATGGTGGAGCCTGCTGAGTAGTGGGCACAGAGCTGTGGTGTGCAGTTGTGTGATAAAACATCTGTGGTGGGGTCATGTGGATCTTACTTCAGCTTCCAAATGCTTGTGATTGACATGGTGCAGCCAGCAGACTTTTGTATATTAAGCCATCTTGTTAGATGGAGAGTTTTCAGGGCAATGTTCAGAATCAAGTTACTACGGTCAAGGGGGCAAGCAATGTGGCATAGAAGCCTGATTGGTGCATTCTCCATCAGACCCTTACCCAAAACACGTGACAGAACTCCCTCCAGCACTGTGTTCAAGTTGAACTCCTTGTATTTTGTGAAGCAAATACCAAACTCCCAGTGCAGCAACAAGAAACACAACAAAATTGGAGAATGACCAAATGGCTTCACAGTCTACACGGAAAGATTCTTAGACCCCAGTGACCACAGCTTACCCACAAAGAGAGAATTCAGCACTGCTGCCTCATGTTCATTGGAAAATAAGAAACCATATCCTCCATGTAACATAGATGCATACACAGCTTTGATGATCTCACTACAAAGGAAGCTAAAGCTCCTGAAAACAACATATATTTCAAGTGTACATTCTCAAAGACAGTTTCCCAGATGTCTTGAGGCCTGCACACTTCCATGTTTGTGGAGTGTTTACAGTCTCCATTACTTTTGGAAACTCCTCTACCACCTCCAGTGTTGTGAACTCCCGAGCATTTTCCATTCCAGATATGTATTCATAGATTTTCTAACTCTTCTCCTCTAATTGTATCTTAATTGGGGCGAAGGTAATGTCAAGGCATTGTTCTGGATGAGAGTGGGAAGATTTTTTTGTAGCACATATTTGCATACACATTGGATTCATTTTCCAATTAGTAATTCAAAATACTTAGTCCCTCATAGTAACCCACTCCCTACTAGACTCTGACTACAAATCCTAATATGATGGATAAAAATAGACCAAACCAAATTGAAATACAAGCAGTTCAGAGGATGCCAGGTGTACATTTGGACGTTCCTTTTGCATTATATATGGTAGGAGTTTTAAATCTAGTGAATTTTTTGTTGAAACACTTCTCCATGTCTTTTTAAAGTTAACAAATATGTGAATTCATGTCTCCATTTCTCTGTAGCCTAATCAGCACATATATTTTTATATGCACATATAGAATCCTACCTGGTACCACACGTACATTCTTGTGAGGTGGCTGACTTGGCAGATACAAATTGTAAGAAGAGATCACTCCTGTTAAACACTGTTGGAACTGAAAATTCAACCTATGAGTGAGTATCCTAGCTGAACAACATTATACATAAATTCATGTTCAGTAAAATGAATATTTTTAGATCTGTGGATGATATATATTTCATGGTGAATTTCATTTGGCTTGTATATTAATACTTTTTAATTTCTGTGTGTGTATTTTAATGTCTGTATATATATATTTTTTTTCCAGAGTTTTCAAAATATGAAATAAATGTATCTTATTATGTACTCCCTAAATTCATTAATATTTAAGTGCGTATTTATAATCAACTTTTCATAAGATTATTCTAAGACATATTCATCCTCCTGAAATACGTATTTGTTTCCTAGTACTGAAAACTAAGTTCAGTGAATTGTGCATACATATCCTAATATTTTTACACTAATTGACCCAGGTTAATATAAATGCAAGTAGATTCCTATGGGACATGATGTGTATTTTGACGTTCATTTTTTTTCAACGCTTGTACATTACTATTTCCTCAGTTTATGCACATCATAAGATATATATTTCATCCACAAGTTCACAAATTTAAAGGCTTTTGTTTCACTTTCAATCACTTCCTGCTTCAGAACACTTGTATTCCTCCAGGTTACATGACTGGTTTTTCATGAGACTTCTTTCCAAACACATTATTTTCGATTTCCACAATTACCTTTGAAGCAAAACTCACACATTCTTCATGATAAACCATAACCCTAATATTACCATTAGATGTATAACTGGTTTGAATGAATGGATATATATCAATATAAGGTTTCCTGTATATTTTCAGATATCAACTCGAACCATTATTTAAGTTGGAACCAGTTATATTATTTATTTACATTATGGTCTATTCATGCATTATTTCTATATTCATAGACACAGTGTACACCTATTTGTATTCAAAATACTAATTTACACGTCTTCAAAATACTGTTCCTAGAAATGGTGAAAGAAATACTCATGTCACCTGATCTACATATACATTTTATCACAGTAATATTCTGGAAACAAAAAGCAAATGTCACACTTCTGATTGTACTAAAGCCTAAATGGAAATTGAACATGGATTACTAAAATCATCCATGTCCAGGTTGCCTATTGCTCTCAAATGTCGATCCTATTGGTGACTACATATTTGTAAATTCCTTTTACTAGTATGACCTCTGTGTGTAATAGAGAAACCTTTAATTCTGTTATTCAGGGCTGGATAATCGTACTAGCAAACACCAAGCCTACCTGTGTAGGTTAGGAATATCTGTAGGCCTTAAACAAAATCTTCTGCCTCTGGTACCTCCTCTTGATAGTCTCTTTTTATACTCATCAGGCATTACTGTCTGAGAATCCTTCTTTGTAGCCTCCAGTCTTACTTATTTTGGGAGGCTACCATAAAGTGTATACGTTAAAATATTATTATAACTATTATTTTTTAAAATGCCCAGGAATGGCTGTATTTTGGGTTTATCTGTCTTTGCTAAGAGTTTAAGATGAAGCAGTAAAACTGACTTTTGTTTCTATCTATTGTTAACAGTCAGTTGAGATTTTATGGGAGTCATTCCTGGGGAAACTTGAGAGCAGCTTCTCAGTTCTGCTCTTGCCATTTGCGCTAGTTGAGTCCAGGTCTTGCTTGACCATGTGGCTTCTCTCGGAAGCATCAGGAATATCTCCCTTCTCTGATGACTCTCTTCTTCGTAGAAAATGCACTGATTGGCTTTCTGTTCTCCAGTGGTCTCATTAATCTTCCTGATCAGGAGGTTATGTGGCTCAGAGTTGCAAAGTTCTTTAGAGAAGTCTCCTGTTCCCTGGATACAGACTGACTCAGAGGGCAAGAGCCAAATATTTGTTTTATTGTCCCTTTTCATTTAAATTAAATTTTAAATCCTAATCTTAAACATCCAGCAAATAAATTTTAACAGCCTTATATTAAGAGTACTGTGCTTTAATGTCTATAATTTAAAATTATTTATCTTTTTATTATTTGGGATCTGTATTTTTCTGTCTGTCTTGTAGGTGATGACTTATTATCTTAAATTAACCAATATTGTGTTCTAAAAGCAACTGTTTTGTAAAACACTAACAGGGAATCTTTAGTTAACTTATAAGGAAATTCAAAATAAAATTAACAAGAGTAAAAATACTTAGTTCGTGTAATAGCTACCCTGAATTTTAGGCTGAGTTATACATTATATCCCCTTTTTGAGATCCTAGTAATCTTGACAGAAAAACATAACTTTAAATTAAATAACATCTGACCTACTGCTTTCGTAGTTATTCTCACATGTTGTAAGATGAGACACAGAGCCTTATCTCAGGTAAGGCAGGGCTCTATATAAATCTTAAGTGTTTTAGTTCTAAAGCTGATCTTTGTTTTTTTAAATATCATTTTACACAGTTTACATAAATTGTTTGATGTCACATGAATATTAGCTAACACCATATGATATCACATTTAAAACATGAATTAAAGAAAGGCTGAAAGTTTTTAACCTTTACATAGATTAGGCGCTCATTAACTTAAAAAATATATTTAAATTTTTTCCCAATGTAAAAAGTAACATAAAACTTTATATATCTTATTGATAACAAGTAAATAAATCCCCAATATATATATATATATATATATATATATATATATATATATATATATATATGTATATATTTACCATACAACTTCAGAACACCAGCTTGATGAAATGCTCTTTTAAAGTTTCTACCTTACAGAATTGTATACCTGGAAGATATGAGCACATTAATAGCATCACAATGACATTGATGTTTTTACATTAATCAAGTTTAGCTTTTAAAGAAATGGCAGTAGAGTGCTCTAAAATAACAGTTCTTATTTAATCAGTTGTTTAATTTTTATGGTTGCTTGTTCTAGAAAAATAAAACTTTATAAACACAATGTTATGGGTAAACTTTTGTTTTAAGAAATTTGTGTCGCTTTATCACATGACTGATTTTTACAATCTTATACAGACTATAGAACAAACTTATACAGACCTTACTAAATCAATCAGATATCTCACAAAAGTACTCATGAATGAGTAATCCCATATCAAATTTACTTCACTTATTTATCAAAATATTAGAGAAATGTATTGAACAGTGTAAACCATTTCTTTGTTAAAGGAAAAGTCCTAGAACCAAGGCATATTAGACATTTTATAGACATTAATATTTTGTTAGATTTTTGAGCAGCTAGAAAAACTTGTAAGCTTAAATTTAAAGACATTTATTGTTATTTGCTTATCCAAATTTAAAGTGAATCATTTAAATCACGTGAATTAAAGATCTTTGAATCCACTTTTTAAAATTTGTTTTAATGAGTGCTTTTTTTTAATGATCGCTCCTTATATATGTTAATTTGTATATCACATATATGATATACGAACATATGGATATATAGACATACAACACATAACAAAAGTGTGCACAAATAATAATAGTAAGGCCTTGTAGCTTTTCGCAGGTGAAATCTCCATTGCAATGTTTCAAAACTCCACTGTTGGTCAAATATAGAACTGATGAGAAAAATATTAACCTAGTTCTGTAGGATCAAAATAATGAGCTCAAAAAAAATACAGAATCTAAGGAAAAAATGAGAGTCCTAGAAAAAATGACTGGCCAGTAATTAGTAAATACCATACGATATACCTTTTTTTTCCCACTTAGACATCAGATCAGTCTCCTACTGAGTTTGTAGGCTTCTTTCATTTACATTTCAACATAAGTCCTGGCTGAGTTCTGGAAGGAGCTGGACAAAACTGCTATTCTAAGCAGACACCTCAGGCCTAAGGCACTTTAACCATAATTTTCAGGTGAGGATGTTGAAAATTATGATACAATTTTAAGATACAATTCACAAAATTTTATACCTTAACATCTTTTTTTGTCAACAGATACCATACTATGATTTACTATCCTTGTCCAAATTAATGCACTGATACACACTGTGACATTTTCCCAGGCTACCCAATTAAAAATTGGTTAAAAAAAAGACTGAATGATTGGGAAGTTACTTGCCAACTTGGAAGTAGAATTCTTTAGTTTTCCATTTTAAGTATTTAAGTTCTCTGGCATGAATTATCTGAAATCATAAACTAAAAAATTACCTAAACCCGACTTTTAACTTCAAGATTGTGCAATGCGAGAGATCAACATGGCGGCCGGCGAGGAAGCTGCACTTTCAATATCTCCACATTAATGGGATCAGAAACACCAATTAAAACAGCTACATTATACCTACTGAGGATCTTCTAGCAAAATTCCGTTGAAAGGAGACCTGCCGAGAACTAGTAAGTTTATTAGACGTGACAGTTTGCCCCAGACAAGTGAAACTTGACCGGCAGCGCGGGCTCAGAGTCCAATCCCGCGGCCACCCGCCGCTTCTGTAAGCGGCAGGCGGCCCAGAGCAGCGTGGCAGAAGGGTCCCCGCCCAGCCAGCAGACAGCTCCCGCCATCCTGGCTACCCTGGCGGCCCTGCTTTCGCTCGGCGAACAGCCACCCCACCCGGCTGGTTCTTAGCCACGCGGCTGCAGTCACCCGGCTTTACAAGCCGCCCCCGGCGGCCCTGCTCGGCGAGAAGGGTCCCCGCCCGGCCGGCAGACAGCTCCCGCCATTCCACTCTTGTTCTGCAAACAGCCACCCCGCCCGCTTGGTTCTTAGCCACGAGGCTGCAGCCGCCCGGCTTTACAAGCACCCCCGGCGGCCCTGCTCGGCGAGAAGGGTCCCCGCCCTGCCGGCAGACAGCTCCCGCCATTCCGCTCTTGTTCTGCAAACAGCCACCCCGCCCGCCTGGTTCTTAGCCACGAGGCTGCAGCCGCCCGGCTTTACAAGCGCCCCCGGCGACCCTGCTCGGCGAGAAGGGTCCCTGCCCGGCCGACAGACAGTTTCCACCATCCCGGCTACCTTGGCGGCCCCGCTCTCGCCCTGCAAACAGCCACCCCGCCCGCCTGGGTCTTAGCCACGTGGCTGCAGCCACCTGGCTTTGCAAGCGCCCCCGGTGGCCCTGCTCGGCGAGAAGGGTCCCCGCCCAGCCGGCAGACAGCTCCCGCCATTCCGCTCTTGCTCTGCAAACAGCCACCCCGCCCGCCTGGTTCTTAGCCACGAGGCTGCAGCCGCCCGGCTTTACAAGCGCCCCCAGCGGTCCTGCTCAGTGAGAAGGGTCCCTGCCCGGCCAACAGACAGTTTCCGCCATCCCAGCTACCCTGGCGGTCCCGCTCTTGCCCTGCAAACAGCCACCCCGCCCGCCTGGGTCTTAGCCACGCGGCTGCAGCCACCCGGCTTTACAAGCGCCCCCGGCGGCCCTGCTCTGCGAGAAGGGTCCCCGCTCTGCCAGCAGACAGCTCCCGCCATTCCGCTCTTGCTCTGCAAACAGCCACCCCGCCCGCCTGGTTCCTAGCCACGAGGCTGCAGCCACCCGGCTTTACAAGCGCCCCCAGCGGCCCTGCTCGTCGAGAAGGGTCCCTGCCCGGCCGGCAGACAGCTCCCACCATCCCGGCACTCCTGGCGGCCCGCCCGCTCTGCGAAGGGTCACCCCGCCCGGCTCTTAGCCACGCGGGCGCCATCTGCCTGGCTCTGTGAGCGCCCCCGGAGGCCCAGCGCAGCCAGAAGGGTCCCCGCCTGGCCTGACAGAAGGCACGTGCCCTTCCGGCTCTGCTAACGGCCCTGCCCACCCGGGAAAGTGCTCCCCCCCTTTAGAGGATGGGAAGGAAATCTAACCAAGCCTCTATGAATTAGCGAACTGGGATCTAAAACCAGAGATTGTGTCAGACCAGAGACAAGCCAGTTCCACCTCTCCCTTCGGTCACTACTGCAAGGAGCCAGGGGCCCGCCATAGCAGAGAGGGGAAGTCACCAAAGATCGGCCAAAGAGATTCCTTCCCATCGGATTCTAAATTAGCAGGAGTGGCGAGGGAGCCGGCCGGAGCTGGCGGCGTGGTAGGCACATTGCCCCAATTGGAGGAGGGGCAGAACCACCGCCAAAGCCTGCGAGGGAAACTTTGCAACTATACAAGAGCAATATAAATATATAGGGGGAAAAATCAATAACACAACAGTTTCACCAAGCAGAAAGAAACGCGATCATTATGAAAAGAAAAGGAAAGAAAGGACCACAAGCAATGCAGGTCAACTCAACTTTAGAAGAGGTAATATCTGCAGCAGATGGAATGTCAGATAAAGAATTCAGGATATACATGCTTCAGATAATCTGGAGTCTCAAGGAAGACATTAGACAGCAAAATCAGACAATGAAAGAGCACTTCGACCACTTCGACAATAAATTACATAAACAAATCCAAGAAGCAAAAGATCAATTATACAGGGAGATAGAGGTTATAAAAAACAAACAAACAGAAATCCTGGAAATGCAGGAAACAATAAAAAAACTTAAAAACTCAATTGAGAATACTACCAGCAGAGTAGAACACTTAGAAGATAGAACATCAGACAATGAAGACAAAGTATTTCAACTGGAGAAGAACATAGACAGCTCAGCAAAGCTGTTAAGAAACCATGAGCAGAACATTCAAGAATATGGGATAACATAAAGAGACCAAACTTAAGAGTCATTGGGATACAGGAAGGTATAGAGGTCCAAACAAAAGGAATGAGCAATCTATTCAATGAAATAATACGAGAAAACTTCCCAGACTTGAAGAATGAGACAGAATCCCAAATCCTAGAAGCCTACAGGACGCCGAATGTGCAAAATCATAAGAGATCCACACCTAGACACATTATAATGAAGATGCCCAACATACAGAATAAGGAGAGAATTTTAAAAGCTACAAGAGAAAGGAAGCAGATTACATTTAGGGGTAAACCAATCAGGATAACAGCTGATCTTTCAACACAGACTCTGAAAGCTAGAAGATCCTGGAATAACATATTTCAAACACTGAAAGAAAAGGGGTTCCAACCAAGAATTGTGTATCCCGCGAAATTAAGCTTCAGGATGGAAGATGAAATTAAAACCTTCCATGATAAACAAAAGTGAAAAGAATTTGCAGCTAGAAAACCAGCTCTTCAAAACATCCTCGGCAAAATATTACAGGAAGAGGAAATGGAAAATATCAATGAAAACCAACAGCGGGAGGTAGTACAGTAAAGGTGGGGGGGAATAATCAAAGAGGAAAACAAATCATGTTTAGTAACATAAATAAACAAATATGGCTGGAAGAACAACCCATATCTCAATAATAACTCTAAATGTTAATGGCTTAAACTCACCAATTAAGAGACACAGGCTAGCAGAATGGATCACTAAACAAGACCCAACAATATGCTGCCTTCAGGAGACGCATTTGATAGGAAAAGACATACATAGACTGAAGGTGAAAGGTTGGGAAAAATCATATCACTCATATGGACTTCGGAAACAAGCATGAGTGTCCATACTCATTTCAAATAAAATAGATTTCAAGCCAAAGTTAATCAAAAGGGGTGAAGAGGGACACTACATACTTCTCAAGGGAACCATACACCAACAAGACATAACAATCATAAATATATATGCCCCAAACAATGGTGCAGCTATGTTCATCAAACAAACTCTTCTCAAGTTCAAGAGTCTAATAGACCACCATACAATAATCATGGGAGACTTCAACACACCTCTCTCACCACTGGACAGATCTTCCAAACAAAAGTTGAATAAGGAAACTATAGAGCTCAATAACACAATTAATAACCTAGACTTAATTGACATATATAGAATATACCACCCAACATCAAGCAGTTACACTTTTTTCTCAGCAGCACATGGATCCTTCTCAAAAATAGATCATATATTATGTCACAGGGCAACTATTAGACAATATAAAGGAGTAGAGATAATACCATGCATATAATCTGATCATAATGGAATGAAATTGAAAATCAACGATAAAAGAAGTAAGGAAAAATCATGCATCACTTGGAGAATGAACAATAGGTTACTGAATGATTAATGGGTTATAGAAGACATCAAGGAGGAAATTAAAAAATTCTTAGAGATAAATGAAAACACAGACACAACATATCGGAATCTATGGGACACATTGAAAGCAGTTCTAAGAGGAAAATTTATTGCTTGGAGTTCATTCCTTAAAAAAAGATAAAACCAACAAATAAATGATCTAATACTTCAACTCAAAATCCTAGAAAAAGAAGAGCAAAACAACAGCAAAAGAAGTAGAAGACAAGAAATAATTAAAATCAGAGCTGAAATTAATGAAATCGAAACGAAAGAAACAATTGAAAAAATTGACAAAACTAAAAGTTGGTTCTTTGAAAAAACAAATAAAATCGACAGACCCTTAGCCACGCTAACAAAGAGAAGAAGAGAGAGAACTCAAATTACCAGCATACGGGATGAAAAAGGCAATATCACAACAGACACTTCAGAAATACAGAAGATTATCAGAAATTATTTTGAATCCTTATACTCCAATAAAATAGAAGATAGTGAAGGCATCGATAAATTTCCTAAGTCATATGATTTGCCCAGATTGAGTCAGGAGGATATTGACAACCTAAACAGACCAATATCAATTGAGGAAATAGAAGATACCATCAAAAGACTACCAACTAAGAAAAGCCCAGGACCGGATGGGTATACAGCAGAGTTTTTCAAAACCTTTAAAGAGGAATTAACACCAATACATTTCAAGCTATTTCAGGAAATAGAAAAAGAGGGAGAACTTCCAAATTCATTCTATGAGGCCAACATCACCCTGATTCCTAAACCAGACAAAGACACTTCAAAGAAAGAAAACTACAGACCAATATCTCTAATGAACCTAGATGCAAAAATCCTAAATAAACTTCTGGCCAACCGGATACAAAAACATATCAAAAAAATTGTGCACCCTGATCAGGTAGGATTTATCCCTGGGATGCAAGGTTGGTTCAATATACGGAAATCAATAAATGTTATTCACCACATCAACAGGCTTAAAAATAAGAACCATATGGTCATCTCGATAGATGCGGAAAAAGCATTTGACAAAGTACAGCATCCCTTTATGTTCAAAACTCTAGAAAAACTAGGGTAACAGGAACATATCTCAACATTGTAAAAGCAATCTATGCTAAGCCTCAGGCTAGCATCATTCTGAATGGAGAAAAACTGAAGGCATTCCCTCTAAAATCTGGAACAAGACAGGGATGCCCTCTCTCACCACTTCTGTTCAACATAGTTCTTGAATCACTGGCCAAAGCAATTAGACAGACGAAAGAAATTAAAGGCATAAAAATAGGAAAAGAAAAACTCAAATTATCATTATTTGCAGATGACATGATTCTATACCTAGCAGACCCAAAAGGGTCTACAAAGAAACTATTAGAGCTAATAAATGAATTCAGCAAAGTTGCAGGATATAAAATCAACACGCATAAATCAAAGGCATTCCTGTATATCAGCAACAAATCCTCTGAAATGGAAATGAGGGCAACCACTCCATTCACAATATCCTCAAAGAAAATAAAATACTTGGGAATCAACCTAACAAAAGAGGTGAAAGACTTATACAATGAAAACTACAGAACCCTAAAGAGAGAAATAGAAGAAGATCTTAGAAGATGGAAAAATATACCCTGTTCATGGATAGGTAGAAGTAACATCATCAAAATGGCGATATTACCAAAAGTTCTCTATAGGTTTAATGCAATGCCAATCAAAATCCCAACGGCATTTCTTGTAGAAAGAGAGAAAGCAATCATGAAATTCATATGGAAAAATAAAAGACCCAGAATAGCAAAAACAATTCTAAGCAGGAAATGTGAATCAGGCGGTATAGCTATACCAGACTTCAAACTATACTACAGAGCAATAGTAACAAAAACAGCATGGTACTGGTACCAAAACAGGCAGGTGGACCAATGGTACAGAATAGAGGACACAGAAACCAATCCACAAAACTACAACTATCTTATATTTGATAAAGGGGCTAAAAGCATGAAATGGAAGAAGGATAGCATCTTCAACAAATGGTGTTGGGAAAACTGGAAATCCATATGCAACAAAATGAAACTGAATCCCTTTCTCTCGCCATGCACAAAAGTTAACTCAAAGTGGATCAAGGAACTTGATATCAAATCAGAGATATGGCGTCTGATAGAAGAAAAAGTTGGCTATGATCTACATACTGTGGGGTCGAGCTCCAAATTCCTCAATAGGACACCCATAGCACAACAGTTAATAACTAGAATCAACAAATGGGACTTACTCAAACTAAAAAGTTTTTTCTCAGCAAAAGAAACAATAAGAGAGGTAAATAGGGAGCCTACGTCCTGGGAACAAATCTTTACTCCTCACACTTCAGACAGAGCCCTAATATCCAGAATATACAAAGAACTAAAAAAAATTAGACAATGAGATAACGAATAACCCAATCAACAAATGGGCCAAGGACCTGAACAGAAATTTCTCAGAGGAGGACATACAATCCATCAACAAGTATATGAAAAAATGCTCACCATCTCTAGCAGTCAGAGAAATGCAAATCAAAACCACCCTAAGATACCATCTCACTCCAGTAAGATTGGCAGCCATTAGGAAGTCAAACAGCAACAAGTTCTGGCGAGGATGTGGGGAAAAGGGTACTCTTGTACATTGCTGGTGGGACTGCAAATTGGTGCGGCCAATTTGGAAAGCAGTATGGAGATTTCTTGGAAAGCTCGGAATGGAACCACCATTTGATCCAGCTATTCCACTACTCGGTCTATTCCCTAAAGACCTAAAAAGAGCACACTATAGGGACACTGCTACATCCATGTTCATAGCAGCACAATTCACAATAGCAAGACTGTGGAACCAACCTAGATGCCCTTCAATAGACGAATGGATAAAAAAAATGTGGCATTTATACACAATGGAGTATTACTCTGCATTAAGAAATGACAAAATCATAGAATTTGGAGGGAAATGGATGGCATTAGAGCAGATTATGCTAAGTGAAGCTAGCCAATCCCTTAAAAACAAATGCCAAATGTCTTCTTTGATATAAGGAGAGTAACTAAGAACAGAGTAGGGAAGAAGAGCATGAGAAGAAGATTAACATTAAACAGGGATGATAGGTGGGAGGGAAAGGGAGAGAGAAGGGAAATTGCATGTAAATGGAAGGAGACCCTCAGGGGTATACAAAATTACATACAAGAGGAAGTGAGGGGAAAGGAGGGAAAATATAAGGGGGAGAAATGAATTACAGTAGAGGGGGTAGAGAGAGAAGAGGGGAGGGGAGGGGGGAGGGGGGATAGTAGAGGATAGGAAAGGCAGCAGAATACAACAGACTCCAGAATGGCAATATCTAAATCAATGGTTGTGCAACTGAAGTGATTCTGCAATCTGTATATGGGGTAAAAATGGGAGTTCATATCCCACTTGAATCAAAGTGTGAAATATGATATATCAAGAACTATGTAATGTTTTGAACAACCTACAATAAAAATTAATTAAAAAATAAAAAAAAGAAAAAAAAGATTGTGCAATGCTTCAAAAACCCATTCAGATACCATATTGTTACAATAAAACATCATCCTTTAGACACACATTCAGCTAAGATCATTCCCAAGAAACAATTTATAATATCAACACATTATTGCACATGTCTTAAATGGCCAGAAACAAAGACAAAAGACAGACAGAAAGGAGCTCCAGACTATGGCTGACAGGACAGAAGCCTTTAAAACAGCAGAAAAGAGAAAAATCTCCTACACCAGTGGCACGATATATGTCCCCACAAGGGCATCAGATGTTTTCACAGAGGGGGAACCTGAAATGCAATATCAAAGGTCTCCATGGTGACTTTACTGCATTTAGTGTCTCCTTTTTCTTTTTCTCTTTTTTAAGAAGACAGAGGTGGCATAATACTTACAGTGCAGGGAAGGAAGGAGGGAATTCACTGAAGCAACAGGACTTCGGCAGCTGCTGGGAGTCCCTCAGTCCCGTCTTTTACTTACAGGATTAGCTCCTCTGGTTCGGTTCCACCCCAAGCACGCTGAACCTCCTAACATTTCAGTAGTCAGCTCTCAAAAATTCCAGGGTCAGGGGCGGTATCAAAATTTGTAACTTAAATTTCGGTTCCGGACCTTGAAGCCAATTAATACCAATTTAATATAAGGACAGGGTTTGAGATAAAGTAAAAGGGAGGTTTACTGCTTTGCTAACAAAGGAGAAAAACAGGGGACTTTGTCCAAAGTTGTGACTCTCTTGATCTGGAGGGACAAGGGGTTTTAAAGGAGTTTCACTTGTTAACCTGGGAGATACTCAGTTATTAGGTCCCCAGCAGGCATTGCCCTCTGCCGTGGGTGTGCTCCAGACAGCCAGCTAGGGGCTTCTCTCATCCTGCTTAACAAAGGCGGGTATAGTGCATCACATTTCTTTAAAACACAGTCCAAAGGGGTGTCAGGCTTACATGATTTATTACCCATTTTCAAGTCCAATATCCTTAAGTTTTTACCACAGAAATCACACAACAAAACGCACAAAAACAAACAAATAAAAAACATTTAGAACACAGAACAAAACACACACACAAAAAAAAACAGAAACTCAGCAAATAAACAGAAAACCAGAGGAGCAATGCAGCGTCTTGCTAAAGCTCCGGGGTAGGAGCTCCTGCATGCCAGTCGGCACCTCTCTACACTTTCAGAGGTATTCCCTACAGAACAGAACAGAGGAAAGAAGGATTCCTATTACTGTCCCAGACAGGAGTATATGTGAGCCTTCCCAGGCCACCTCTCTGTCATAAGAAGAGTACTCCCTTAACCGGATATCAGATGTTATAAAGGCGCCTCTTACCTATGAAGGCCTCCTCCACCAGGTGCTTGATAATAGTTTTAGTGCGATGGTTCACTGCAGTGATCCACGGACTGAAGGCTCATTCCAAGGTTTTGGAACTTGGCTCTCCAGCCCGGAGTCCTGGAGGATAGGCCAGCTTCAGAATTTCCAGCAGTCTGGCTTTGTGATCTGGTCGGGTCATGTTGCTGGGGAACTCCAAAATGTTAGTCCAGGACACAAGAAAAGACCACTGACTCCAATTAAAATCAAATTAAGGCAAGCTTAATATTTCAAGCAGCCGGGCTGCCTCTCCCTCTCAAACTGGCGGGAACAAGACAGCAACCCCACCTTTCCTACAGCCCAGCTTTATAGCCCAGAAAGTTACACAAAAGGAGGGTTACAGAAAACAGAACTTTGACAAGCATCACACTAATTGTAGTTTACATTTTTTTTTCTGGCCCCAGCATCAGAAATTATGAGGACCATTAGAGCCTCTGAGAGGGTCGTTGTCTGGCCAGGGAAGGCGAATATTTATGAGGTGTCATTAAAGTTTCAGAATGGGCTGTTATCTGGTCAGAGAGCCAGGCATGGGTGAGTTCAAAACATGGTCAGGCATTCTAAGCAGGTTCAGAATTTGCAGTAATTTATACTAAAGCAAAAATTATCTTTTCATGGCTTTGTGGCAAGATGGCTCACAATTTTAATGAAAGATCATGTTGGGTGATCAACCCTGTCCCTTACTTTTGGAAAATCCTCTACCACCTCCAAGGTTGTGAACTCCTGAGCATTTTCCATTCCAGATATGTATTCACAGAATTTCTAACTCTTCTTCTCTAATTGTGTCTTACTTGGGGCGAAGGTAATGTCAAGCCATTGTTCTGGATGAGAGTGGGAAGAATACTGTGCAGCACATAATTGCATACACATTGGATTCACTTTCCAATTTTCCAATTGAAATACTGAATTCCTGACAATAACCCATACCCTTCTAGACGCTAACTACAAATACTAATATGATGGAGAAAAATAACCCAAACGGAATTGAAATATAAGCAGTTCAGAGGAGGCATGGTGTATATTGGACTTGCCTTTTGCAAGATAAATGGTAGGTGTTATAAATCTAGTCATTTTTTAATTGAAATTGTTTTATATGTGTATTAAAGTTAACAAATATGTGAATTCCTATCTCCCTTTCGCTGTAACCTATTCAGCACATTAATTTTTATATGCACATATAGAATCCTACCTGATATCACACGTACATTTTTGTGAGGTGCCTGACATTGCAGATACAAATTGTGAGAAGAGATCACTCCACCTAAACGCTGTTGGAACTGAAAATTCAAGCTAATGGTGAGCTTCCTAGTTTAATAACATTATACATAAATCCATGTTCAGTAAAATGAATATTTTTGGATCTGTGGATGATATATATTTCATGGTGAAATTCGATTGGCATATATAATTCTACTTTTGAATGTCTTTGTGTGTGTTTGTGTGTGTGTGTATATATATATATACACACACACACACAAACACACAATATATAAATCTCTAGATTTTTCAAAATATGAAATATATGTGTCTTATATACACTCCCTAAATTCATTCATGTTCATGTATGTGGATTAATATTCAACTTTTCACAAGATTATTCTCAGAAATATTCATCCACCTGAAATACATATTTGTGCTCTAGTACTGAAAACTAACTTCAGTGAAAGGTGCAAACAAATCCTAGTATTTCTACATTAACTGACCTAGTTTAACATCAATGCAAGTTGATTCCTATGGGACATGATGTGTATTTTGACATTAATTATTATTCAACACTG
Source organism: Callospermophilus lateralis (assembly GCF_048772815.1). NCBI lineage: Eukaryota > Metazoa > Chordata > Mammalia > Rodentia > Sciuridae > Callospermophilus > Callospermophilus lateralis. Next base: position 224,152 of record NW_027513028.1, read on the forward strand.
GTACATTACTATTTCTTCAGTTTATACACATCATAGGATATATATTTCATCCACTACTTAGCAAATTTATAGGCATTTGTTTCACTTTCAATCACTTCTTGCTCCAGAACACATGTATTTCCCTATGTTTCTTGACTGGTCTTTTCATGAGACTTTTTTTCAAATATATTATTTTCGATTTCCATGATCAATTTTTAAGCAAAACTCACACACCCTTCATGATAAAACATAACCCTAAGATGACCATTAGATATATAACTGGTTGGAATGATTGATTGTGTATCATTATAACATTTCTTATATATTTTCAGATATCCATTCAATCCATTATTTAAAGTGGATCCAGTTATATTATTTATTCCCAGTATGGTCTATTCATGCGTTATTGCTATATTCATAGACAGAGGGTATACCTATTTGTACCCCAATACAAATTTATATGTTCTCAAAATATTGCTCCTGGAAATGGTGGAAGAAATACTCATGTCACGTGATATACATATACATTTTATCACAGAAATATTCTGGACACAAAAAGCAAAGGTCACACTTTCAATTGTACCAAAGCCTAAATGGAAAGTGAGCATGGATTACTAAAAACATACATGTCCAGGTTGCCTAATGCTCTCAAATGTCAATCCTATTGGTGACTACATATTTGTTTCTTCCTAAGATTATATTTCAACCTCAAGCCTGTTGAAAATGTCTAATCCTATCACTCACTTTGTACTTTGCTTGATTTCCTAATGTCTTTATTGATATCTGCTTTCCCTCATATTTTTCCCAGTTCATCATTATGACTGACTCTTCACATGTGCTGACATTTACATTCACTCTCTAACCGAAACCCTATTGCTAAAAAACTTTTTGTCCAAATCCTATACTCACTCTTCATTCTAAACCTAACGAGTACCTTCCTCATCGTACTGAATATCGCTTTTTGACTGGATGTTCTCTTCAACATTCAATCATCCAAGGTACAAGGTCCTATGCCATTGTATATTGATTTATCTGAGACAACTGTGCAGCACATAACTCAAAGCTAAGAATACCACTTAAGGGTCCAATTCCCTTCTGGGCTTCAAATCTTTCCTAATTTTCTGCTTTCATACTTATATTTCACCTATATACTCTTGTAAATATCGAAGGTTGCCAATACCATTATTCATCTCGCAAAATGATTCGTAACCCAAATCAAACATGTTATTAACCCTAAACATACACTGTTCCCTCAATATAACTTACAGAAAAGCAGGGCAGAGTTGGTCTTACAATATAGGAATGTAGGTGATCTTCCACCTTCTGAGAACCTCAAAGATCCATGGAGAAATGATCCTTGGAGAAGATTTATGCAGCTATGTAGGACCTGAGAGAGCAATAGAAATCTTCCATGGCAAACAACCTGGTCAGGATGAATTGATGGGTCTAAATCAGCCTCTCTCTTCTTATTGTAGAGAAGTTGGAAGAAACCAGGCCTGTGTGGAGAGCTGTTCCCGGGTGCCTAAGGTTGATATTCCATTCTAACTTCTGAATGTGTCACAGGATGTTGGGGCAGCCTTCATCTCATGGGAACCTTGGAAGCAACTGTTAGGACAAAGTGGTTTTCAAGGCAGTGACCTCATTCAGTTCCTGAAGTAAGTGACCTCTTCTCACTTCCTTGGTGATGGAATTCTCTGAACTTGGGATCCAGGAAGCCAGGCACCCAGAGCCAGACCCAGTCCTAGTCCCATTGGGCTAACTTGTTTGCTTTTCCCAAGAACAGAGTCAGTCTTTCTTGGTACCTACTGATGTGAGGATGGCCAAATGCCAGCAGATCTCTGAAGAGGTACCTTCCCTGAGAAAGCAGGTAGTGGCTCACCGCTGTCTCCTGACAACTTCACAGAGTTGGCCAAGGAGACCAGATCTGAGACAGGACAGGCCATTTCGGGGGAACATAATATGGCCCACCAGTCAGAAGACACTCTGGATAGTCACAGAACTACTTGGGGGAAGGAGGTGGCTTTGCCGTTGTGGGTGTGAGTTTGTGGTTTTTTTCTCATGTTCTGAGAATAGGTAGGAAAGGCGTTTTTTTTTGGTGTGGAGTGGACTGTTTCTAGTAAGTCCTTTGACATTGTGAGGGTTTCTATGTCTGTGTATCCCACTGTATCTGTGGTTGTAGACATTAGAAAAGAGAATGCATTAATGGACTTGTTTTCTCTAGTAGAAAGCTTCCCCACATTAATACTGCCCAATTGATTAATGGACTTCACTTTGCCTTATGGATGGGCAACACCTACTGTCTTCTTAAGTTACTCTTTTCTTCGTGAATTCTGGCCACTCTACAGAATACGCTCATGGTTTTGTGTCCCAGATATGTAACACCACAAGGCTCTGTGACATGGCCATGTACTGGATAGCTGAAGAGAATGAGAGCATCTCAGAAAACTCAGATATCAGTGTGACCAGTAAAGTCTCAGTGAAGAAACCCTTCTTGGGCCATTTGCTTACTTCTGATTCAATTACCCTGAATGTCAGGAAGGTCTTTGCCTCATGCCAACCCTTTGTGAAGCCTGAAGAAAACTGTTTTCATATGGAAATGAATGGGCTTCACCTGTGGCTCTTTGCTTAATTGCTTTGGAATGGGATGTGTCTGAATCAGTCTCTGGTCCTTGTGTGAGGCTGTGACTTAGATTCTCAGCACCCAATGGATCTGAATAAAAATCCCATGTGCTTCCCAAACCGAAATGGCCAAAAGAGAAGTCATTGTGGATGAATTTTTTTGCCTTCTTGTTTTAGGTTCCTGACCTCCATCAAGTGAGAATAGGGATCCGTTGGATTAAATGAGTTCTTCAAATCCATGCAGAGGCTAGCCCATATTTGCTTGCGTTTTCTCATGACTCCAAATCACTTAAAGAATCCATACCTCACAGCCAGTAGGCCTCAAATTGGAGAAGCGGAACACTTTAACAGCAGGAATATTTGATCACTCCTGGTTCACAGGAGGAGTGTCCAGGCCACCATGATTTTAGGCAAATGAGGGGCAAGTGAGCTTATTTTGGACATTTTCTTAGGCTGTGCCCCTCATAGAAATCTCCAGCCAGAGGTTATGATGAGTGTCTTTATGGAAGAAGATGAGGGCCCTGTGGGAGTGTTTTGATTTTAATTGTGGTCATTTTTGTTGTGGTTGGAAAGAATGACTGGGTCCACCTGAGCTTGAACTCTGGTGTGATTCCCCTTAGAGACTGAGTTCTAGAACTGAACTCAGAGAAGTATTGCCATGAATCGTGTTTAGATTTTAGAAGGCCATGCATGAGACTCACCCATGAAAACTGAGATCTAGGCCCAGGGTGTCTTTCCACAAAACAATTGGAATCTCAGGCAGGATATCACATGATTTTATTCTGAAAGATTGGCAGGTATAGTTGAGAGTCAAAACACACATGGACCTCACATTGTAGACCTCAATTTGCCTGGCTTCATGTGACCTTTTGGAAACTCTTTGAGAAGCCTTGCCTGTGAGTGTTCTCCAAAGCTTTCATTGAAATGAGCTTTCTCAACACTTAATGGTTCCTGAATGATTTGAAACCCACAGTGCCTCCAACTTAATCTTTGAAAAATGGCTAGATAAATACCATGAAATTTTTGAAATTCCCATGACCAGGTGGCACTGGAGAAACTTTGGAAGTCCTGTGGTTGATCATGTGTATACCAGAGAATGCCTTGTTTTACTGGGTTTTATGTAAATGGTGTAGAACAGAGATGCCAGTAATTAGTATCCTGCTGAGTAGTGGGCCTAGAGCAGTGGTGGGCAGGTGTGTGATAAAACACCATGGTGGGGCCATGTGGATCGGCCATTGGCTTCCAAATGGATTATGACTGACATAGTGCAGAAATCAGACACTTATATGTAAAGGAATTTTTTATATGGAGAGGTTTCAGGGCAATGTTCAGAATCAGTTAACTATGGTTATTGGGGCAAGCTATGTTGGATAGAAGCATGGTTGGTGCATTCTCCTGCAGATCCTGACCCACCACACGTGACAGAACTCCCTCCAGCACTGTATTCTAGTAGAACTCCTTGTATTTGGTGAAGCAAATACCAAATTCCCAGTGCAGCAGCAAGAAACACCACGAAAAGTGGAGGATGACCAAATGTCTTCAGAGTCCACAAGAGGAGACACTTAGCCTCCAGTGGCCACAGTTTACCTACAAAGAGAGAATTCAGCACTGCTGTCTCATGGTCGTTGGAATATAAGAAACCATGTCTTCCAGGTCACATAGATGCAGACCCATCTTTGATGGTCTCACTACAAAGGAAGTTAAAGCTCATGACAACAACATATATTTCAAGTGCCCAACCTCAGAGGCAGTTTCCCAAAAAGTCTTAGGCCAGCAGAGCTCCATGTTTGTGGAGTGTTTACCCTGTTCTTTACTTTTGGAAACTCCTCTACCACCTCCAAGGTTGTGAACTCCCGAGCATATTCCATTCCAGATATGTATTCACAGATTTTCACACTTTTCTACTCTAATTGTGTCTTACTTGGGGCCAAGCTAATATCAAGGCATTGTTCTGAATGTGAGTGGAAAGATTTTTGTGTAACACATAGTTACATACACATTCGATTCATTTTTCAATTTTCTATTTGAAATACTGAAGCCCTGAAACTAACACATACCCTACTATACTCTGACTTATAATTCTAATATGATGGTGAAAATTAACCCAAACAGAATAGAAATACAAGCAGTTCCGAGGAGGCATGGTGTATTGTTACAATTGGTTTTTGCATTATATAGTGTAGGAGTTATAAATCTAGTCAATTTTTTTGTTGAAATAGTTCTACATGTGTTTTTAAAATTAAAAAACATGTGAATTCCTGTCTCCCTTTCTCTGTAGCCTATTCAGCACATGTATTTTTATATGCACATATAGAATTCTACCTGGTACCACACGTACATACTTGTGAGGTAACTGAATTGGCAGATGCAAATTGTGCTAAAGGATCACTCCTCCTAAATGCTGTTGGAACTGAAAATTCAACCTATGCGTGAGCTTCCTAGTTGAATATCATTATACATTAATCCATGTTCAGTAAAATGAATATTTTTCGATCTGTGGATTATATATATTTCATGATGAATTTCGATTGGCATATATATTGCTACTTTTTTTTCTTTTATTGGTTGCTCAAAACATTACAAATCTCTTGACATATAATATTTCTTACATTAGATTCAAGTGGCTTATGAACTCCCATTTTTAGCCCAAATAGAGATTACAGAATCACATCGGTTACACATCCACATTTTTACATAATGCCCTATTAGTTACTGTTGTATTCTGCTACCTTTCCTATACTCTACTATCTCCCCTCCCCTCCCTTCCTATCTTCTCTTTTTCCCCCATCTACTGTAATTCATTTCACTCCATGTTTATTTTCCCATTCCACTCACAACGATATGTAATTGTGTGTAACAATGAGGGTCTCCCTCCATTACCATGCAATTTCCCTTTTCTCTTACTTACCCTCCCACCTCATGTCTCTGTTTAAAGTTAATCTTTTCTTCCTGCTATTGCTCCCTGCTCTGTTCTTAGTTGCTCTCATTATATCAAAGAAGACATTTGGTATTTATTTTTTAGGGATTGGCTATTTTCACTAAGCATAATCTTCTCCAGTGCCATCCATTTTTCTGCAAATTTTATGATTTTGTCATTTGTTAGTGCTGCGTAATACTTCATAGTGTATAAATGCCACATGTTTTTTATCCATTCATCTATTGAAGGGCATCTGGGTTGGATCCACAGTGTTTCAGTTGTGAATTGTACTGCTATGAAAATCGATGTGGTAGTATCCCTGTATTACTCTCTTTTAAGGTCTTCAGGGAATAGTCCGAGAAGGGCAATAGCTGAGTCAAATTGTGGTTCCATTCACAGCTTTCCCAGGAATCTCCATACTGCTTTCCAATTTGGCCACACCAGTTTACAGTCCCACCAGCAATGTACAAGAGTATCTTTTACCCCACATCCTTGCCAGCACTTGTTGTTTGACTTCATAATGGCTGCCAATTTACTGGAGTGAGATGGTATCTTAGGGTGATTTCGATTTGAATTTCTCTGACTGCTAGAAATGGTGAGCATTTTTTATGTACTTGTTGATTGATTGTATGTCCTCCTCTGAGAAGTGTCTGTTCAAGTCCTTGACCCATTTTTTTAATTGGGTTATTTGTTATCTTATTGTCTATTTTTTTGAGTTCTTTGTATATTCTGGATATTAGGGCTCTATCTGAAGTGTGAGGAGTAAAAATTTGTTCCCATAATGTATGCTCCTTATTTACCTCTCTTATTCTTTCTCTTCCTGAGAAAAAACTTTTCAGTTTAAGTAGTCCCATTTGTTGATTCTTGTTATTAACTCTTGTGCTATGGGTGTCCTATAAAGGAATTTGGAGCCCAACCCCATAATATGTAGATCAGAGCCAACTTTTTCTTCTATCAGACACAGAGTCTCTGATTTGATATCTAGCACCTTGATCCACTATGAGTTAACTTTTGTGCATGGCGACAGAAAGGAATTCAGTATCATTTTGTTGCATATGGATTTCCATTTTTCCCAACACCATTTGTTGAAGATACTATATTTCCTCCATTGCATGCTTTTAGCTCCTTTTTCAAATATAAGGTAGTTGTAGCTTTTTGGATTAGTCTCTGTGTCCTCCATTCTGTACCATTGGTCCACCCGCCTGTTTTGGTACCAGTACCATGCTGTTTTTTTTGTTGTTGTTGTTTTATTTTGTTTTTTCTTTTAATTAATTTTATTGTAGGTTGTTCAAAACATTACATAGTTCTTGATATATCATATTTCACACTTTGATTCAAATGGGATATGAGCTCCCATTTTTACCCCATATACAGATTGCAGAATCACATCAATTGCACAACCATTGATTTACATATTGCCATTCTGGTGACTGTTGTATTCTTCTGCCTTTCCTATCCTCTACTATTCCCCCCTCCCCCTCCCCTCCCCTCTTCTCTCTCTACCCCCTCTACTGTAATTCATTTCTCCCCCTTATATTTTTCCTCCTTTCCCCTCACTTCCTCTTGTATGTAATTTTCTATACCCCTGAGGGTCTCCTTCCATTTACATGCAATTTCCCATCTCTCTCCCTTTCCCTCCCACCTCTCATCCCTGTTTAATGTTAATCTTCTTCTCATGCTCTTCGTCCCTACTCTGTTCTTAGTTACTCTCCTTATATCAAAGAAGACATTTGGCATTTGTTTTTAAGGGATTGGCTAGCTTCACTTAGCATAACCTGCTCTTATGCCATCCATTTCCCTCCAAATTCTATGATTTTGTCATTTCTTAATGCAGAGTAATACTCCATTGTGTATAAATGCCACATTTTTTTATCCATTCTTCTATTGAAGGGCATCTAGGTTGGTTCCACAGTCTTACTATTGTGAATTGTGCTGCTATGAACATGGATGTAGCAGTGTCCCTATAGTGTGCTCTTTTTAGGTCTTTAGGGAATAGACCGAGTAGGGGAATAGCTGGATCAAATGGTGGTTCCATTCCAAGCTTTCCAAGAAATCTCCATACTGCTTTCCAAATTGGCCGCACCAATTTGCAGTCCCACCAGCAATGTACAAGAGTACCCTTTTCCCGACATCCTCGCCAGCACTTGTTGTTGTTTGACTTCCTAATGGCTTCCAATCTTACTGGAGTGAGATGGTATCTTAGGGTGGTTTTGATTTGCATTTCTCTGACTGCTAGAGATGGTGAGCATTTTTTCATATACTTGTTGATTGATTGTATGTCCTCTGAGAAATTTCTGTTCAGGTCCTTGGCCCATTTGTTGATTGGGTTATTTGTTATCTCATTGTCTAATTTTTTTAGTTCTTTGTATATTCTGAATATTAGGGCTTTGTCTGAAGTGTGAGGAGTAAAGATTTGTTCCCAGGACGTAGGCTCAATATTTACCTCTCTTATTGTTTCTTTTGCAGAGAAAATCTTTTTAGTTTGAGTAAGTCCCATTTGTTGATTCTAGTTATTAACTCTTGTGCTATGGGTGTCCTATTGAGGAATTTGGAGCCCGACCCCACAGTATGTAGATCATAGCCAACTTTTTCTTCTATCAGACGCCATATCTCTGATTTGATATCAAGTTCCTTGATCCACTTTGAGTTAACTTTTGTGCATGGCGAGAGAAAGGGATTCAGTTTCAATTTGTTGCATGTGGATTTCCAGTTTTCGCAACACCATTTGTTGAAGATGCTAGCCTTCTTCCATTGCATGCTTTTAGCCAATTTATCGAATATAAGATAGTTGTAGTTTTGTGGATTGGTTTCTGTGTCCTCTATTCTGTACCATTGGTCCACCCGCCTGTTTTGGTACCAGTACCATGCTGTTTTTGTTACTATTGCTCTGTAGTATAGTTTGAAGTCTGGTATAGCTATACCGCCTGATTCACACTTCCTGCTTAGCAATGTTTTTGCTATTCTGGGTCTTTTATTTTTCCATATGAATTTCATGATTGCTTTCTCTATTTCTACAAGAAATGCCATTGGGATTTTGATTGGCATTGCATTAAACCTATTGAGAACTTTTGGTAATATCGCCATTTTGATGATGTTAGTTCTACCTATCCATGAACAGGGTATATTTTTCCATCTTCTAAGATCTTCTTCATTTCTCTGTTTAGGGTTCTGTAGTTTTGAATGTATAAGTCTTACACCTCTTTTGTTAGGTTGATTCCCATGTATTTTATTTTTTCTGAGGATATTGTGAATGGGGTGCTTGTCCTCATTTCCATTTCAGAGGATTTGTCGCTGATATACAGGAATGCCTTTGATTTATGCGTGTTGATTTTATATCCTGCAACTTTGCTGAATTCATTTATTAGCTCTAATAGTTTCTTTGTAGACCCTTTTGGCTCTGCTAGGTATAGAATCATGTCATCTGCAAATAGTGATAATTTGAGTTCTTCTTTTCCTATTTTTATGACTTTAATTTCTTTCATCTAATTGCTCTGGCCAGTGATTCGAGAACTATGTTGAACCGAAGTGGTGAGAGAGGGCATCCCTGTCTTGGTCCAGATTTTAGAGGGAATGCCTTCAGTTTTTCTCCATTCAGAATGATGCTAGCCTGAGGCTTAGCATAGATTGCTTTTACAATATTGAGGTATGTTCCTGTTATCCCTAGTTTTTCTAGAGTTTTGAACATAAAGGGATGCTGTACTTTGTCGAATGCTTTTTCCGCATCTATCGAGATGATCATATGGTTCTTATTTTTAAGCCTATTGATGTGGTGAATAACATTAATTGATTTCCGTGTATTGAACCAACCTTGCATCCCATGGATAAATCCTACCTGATGATGGTGCACAATTTTTTTGATATGTTTTTGTATCCGGTTCGCCAGAAGTTTATTGAGGATTTTTGCATCTAGGTTCATTAGAGATATTGGTCTGTAGTTTTCTTTCTTTGAAGTGTCTTTGTCTGGTTTAGGAATCAGGGCGATGTTGGCCTCTTAGAATGAATTTGGAAGTTCTCCCTCATTTTCATTTTCCTGAAATAGCTTGAAAAGTATTGGTATTAGTTCCTCTCTAAAGGTTTTGTAAAACTCTGCTGTATACCCATCCGGTCCTGGGCTTTTCTTAGTTGGTAGTCTTTTGATGGTTTCTTCTATTTCCTCAATTGATATTGGTCTGTTTAGGTTGTCAATATCCTCCTGACTCAATCTGGGCAAATCATATGACTTAAGAAATTTATCGATGCCTTCACTATCTTCTATTTTATTGGAGTATAAGGATTCAAAATAATTTCTGATAATCTTCTGTATTTCTGAAGTGCCTGTTGTGATATTGCCTTTTTCATCCCGTATGCTAGTAATTTGAGTTCTCTCTCTTCTTCTCTTCGTTAGCGTGGCTGAGGGTCTGTCAATTTTATTTATTTTTTCAAACAACCAACTTTTAGTTTTGTCAATTTTTTCAATTGTTTCTTTTGTTTCGATTTCATTAATTTCAGCTCTGATTTTAATTATTTCTTGTCTTCTACTTTTTTGCCGTTGTTTTGCTCTTCTTTTTGTAGGACTTTGAGTTGAAGTATTAGATCATTTATTTGTTGTTTTTTTTTCTTTTTTTAAGGATTGAACTCCAAGCAATAAATTTTCCTTTTAGAACTGCTTTCAATGTGTCCCATAGATTCTGACATGTTGTGTCTGTGTTTTCATTTATCTCTAAGAATTTTTCAATTTCCTCCTTGATGTCTTCTATAACCCATTGATCATTCAGTAACCTATTTTTCATTCTCCAAGTGATGCATGATTTTTCCTTACTTCTTTTATCGTTGATTTTCAATTTCATTCCATTATGTTCAGATAAGATGCATGGTATTATCTCTACTCCTTTATATTGTCTAAGAGTTGCCCTGTGACATAATATAAAATCTATTTTTGAGAAGGATCCATGTGCTGCTGAGAAAAAAGTGTCACTGCTTGATCTTGGGTGGTATATTCTATATATGTCAATTAAGTCCAGGTTATTAATTATGTTATTGAGTTGTATAGTTTCCTTATTCAACTTTTCTTTGGAAGATCTATCCAGTGGTGAGAGAGGTGTGTTGAAGTCTCCCATAATTATTGTATGGTGGTCTATTAGACTCTTGAACTTGAGAAGAGTTTGTTTGATGAACATAGCTGCACCATTTTTTAGGGCATATATATTTATGATTGTGATGTTTTGTTGGTGTATGGTTCCCTTGAGCTGTATGTAGTGTCCCTCTTCATCCCTTTTGATTAACTTTGGCTTGAAATCTATTTTATATGATATGAGTATGGACACTCCTGCTTGTTTCCAAAGTCCACATGAGTGATATGATTTTTCCCAACCTTTCACCTTTAGTCTATGTATGTCTTTTCCTATCAAATGCGTCTCCTGAAGGCAGCAAATTGTTAGGTCTTGTTTTGTGATCCATTCTACTAGCCAGTGTGTCTTCATTGGTGAGTTTAAGCCATTAACATTTAGGGTTATTATTGAGATATGGGTTGTTCTTCCAGCGATATTTGTTTATTTATGTTCCTAAACATGGTTTGTTTTCCTCTTTGATTATCCCCAGCCTTTACTGTACTCCCTCCCGCTGTTGGTTTTCATTGATATTTTCCATTTCCTCTTCCTGTAATATTTTGCCGAGGATGTTTTGAAGAGATGGTTTTCTAGCTGCAAATTCTTTTCACTTTTGTTTATCGTGGAAGGTTTTAATTTCATCTTCCATACTGAAGCTTAATTTTGCTGGATACACAATTCTTGGTTGGAACCCATTTTCGTTCAGTGTTTGAAATATGTTATTTCAGGATCTTCTAGGTTTCAGAGTCTGTGTTGAAAGATCAGCTGTTATCCTGATTAATTTACCCCTAAATATAATCTGCTTCCTTTCTCTTGTAGCTTTTAAAATTCTCTCCTTATTCTGTATGTTGGGCATCTTCATTATAATGTGTCTAGGTGTGGATCTCTTATGATTTTGCACATTCGGCATCCTGTAGGCTTCTAGGATTTGGGATTCTGTCTCATTCTTCAAGTCTGGGAAGTTTTCTCGTATTATTTCATTGAATAGATTGCTCATTCCTTTTGTTTGGACCTCTATACCTTCCTGTATCCCAATGACTCTTAAGTTTGGTCTCTTTATGTTATCCCATATTCTTGAATGTTCTGCTCATGGTTTCTTAACAGCTTTGCTGAGCTGTCTATGTTCTTCTCCAGTTGAAATACTTTGTCTTCATTGTCTGATGTTCTATCTTCTAAGTGTTCTACTCTGCTGGTAGTATTCTCAATTGAGTTTTTAAGTTGGTTTATTGTTTCCTGCATTTCCAGGATTTCTGTTTGTTTGTTTTTTATAACCTCGATCTCCCTGTATAATTGATCTTTTGCTTCTTGGATTTGTTTATGTAATTCATTTTCGAAGTGGTTGAAGTGGTCTTTCCTTGTCTGATTTTGCTGTCTAATGTCTTCCTTGAGACTCCAGATTATCTGAAGCATGTATATCCTGAATTCTTTATCTGACATTCCATCTGCTGCAGATATTACCTCTTCTAAAGTTGAGTTGACCTGCATTGCTTGTGGTCCTTTCTTTCCTTTTCTTTTCATACTGATCGCGTTACTTTCTGCTTGGTGAAACTGTTGTGTTATTGATTTTTCCCCCTATATATTTATATTGCTCTTGTATAGTTGCAAAGTTTCCCTCGCAGGCTTTGGCGGTGGTTCTGCCCCTCCTCCAATTGGGGCAATGTGCCTACCACGCCGGCAGGTCGCTGTGCCTGTACTTTCGGTCTGCCTGGTCACAGGTCCGCCTATCTTGCAGGCGTGAGCAGCGGCTCTGCCCCTCCGCTGGCCGCTAGGCCTGTTCTGTCTGTCGTTTGCAGGTCTGTCTACCTAACAGGCGCTGGTGGCGGCCCTGCCCCTCCTCCAACCGGGGTGATGTGTCAGACGGGCCACTGGGCCTGTTTTGTCAGTGGTCACGGTACCGCCTACCTTGCAGGTGCGTGGGGTAACAGTGCCCCTCCGCAGGATTCTGGGCCTGACCTGCCGGTGGGTCGCAGGTCATTCATTTTTTAGTTCTAGTAGTTTTTGTAGACCCTTTTGTGTCTTCTATGTTTAGAATAATGTCACCCAAAAATAGTGATAATTTACGTTGTTATTTTCCTATTTTTATGCCTTTTATTTCTTTAGTCTGTCTTATTTCTCTGGCCAGTGTTTTGAGAACTATATGGAATAGAAATGGTGAGAGAGGGTATCCCTGTCTTGTTCCAGATTTTAGAGGAAATTCCTTCAATTTTTCTGCATTCATAATGATGCTAGCTGAGGCTTTGCATAGATAGCTTTTACAATGTCGAGGTAATTTCCTGTTATCCCTAGTTTTTCTAATGTTTTGAACATAAAGGGATGCTGTACTTTGTCAAGTGCTTTTTTTGCTTCTAACGAGATGATCATATGGTTCTTATCTTTAAGTCTATTGATGTGGTGAATAACATTTATTGATTTCCGTATATTGAACCATCGTTGCATCCCAGGGATGAATCCTACTTGATCATGTTGCATAATTTTTTTGATGTGCCTTTGTATTCGATTCGCCAGAATTTTATTGAGGATTTTTGCATGTAGGTTCATCAGATATATTGGTCTGTAGTTTTCTTTCTTTGAGGTGTCTTTTTCTGATTTCGGAATCAGCGTGATGTTGGCCTCATAGAATGAATTTGGCAGAGCTCCCTCTTTTTCTCTATCCTGAAATAACTTGAAAAGTATTGGTATTAAATCTTCTTTAAATGTTTTGTAAAACTCTGCTGTATAGCCATCCGTTCCTGGGCTTTTCTTGGTTGGTAGTCTTTTGATTGCTTCTTCTGTTTCATCCATTGACATGGGTCTGTTTAAATTGTGTGTATCCTCCTGACTCAGTCTGGGCAAATCATATGACTTAAGAAATTTGTTGATGTCTTCACTATATTCTATTTTATTGGAATATAGGTTTTCCAAATAATTTCTAATTGTCTTCTGTATTTCGGAAGCATCTGTTGTAATATAGCCTTTTTCATCCCATATGTTAGTAATTTGAGTTCTCTCTCTTCTTCTCTTCATTAGCATGGCTAAGGGTCTGTCGAACATATATATTTTTTCGAAGAAACCACCTTTTAGTTTTGTTAATTTTTTCAATAGTTTCTTTTGTTTCAATTTCGTTGATTTCTGCTCTGATTTTAATTATTTCTTGCCTTCTGCTACATTTTCTGTTGTTTTGCTCTTCCTTTTCTAGGGCTTTGAGTTAAATTGTGAGCTCATTTATTTGTTCGGTTTTACTTTTTTTCAGGAATGACCTCCAGGTAATGAATTTCCCTCTTAAAACTGCTTTCATTGTGTCCCATAGATTCCGATATGTTGTGTCTGTATTTTCATGTATCTCTAAGAATTTTTTTATTTCCTCCTTTATATCTTCTGTAACCCACTGATCATTCAGTAACATATTGTTCATTTTCCATGTGATGTAGGATTTTTCCTTCCTTCTTTTATCATTGATTTCCAGTTTCATTCCATTATGATCAGATAAAATGCATGGTATTATCTCCACACCTTTATATTTACTGAGGGTTGCCCTAGGGCATAATATATAGTCTATTTTTGAGAAGGATCCACGTGCTACTGAGAAAAAAGTATATCCACTTGATGATGGTTGATATATTCTATATATGTCAGTTACATGTAGGTTATTGATTGTGATATTGAGTTCTATACTTTCTTTATTCAACTTTTGTTTGGAGGATCTGTCCAATCGTGAGAGAGGTGGGTTGAAGTCTCCCATAATTATTGTGTTGTGTTCTATTTCATTCTGGAACTTGAGGAGAATTTGTTTTTTGAACGTTGCAGCACCATTATTTGGTGCATAAATATTGATAATTTTTATGTTTTGTTGGTGAATGGTTCCTTTTAACAGTATATAATGTCCTTTCTTATCACTTTTGATTAAATTAGTCTTGAAGTCGATTTTATTCGATATGAGGATGGCCACCCCTGCTTGCTTACGAGGACCATTGCATGGTATATTTTTTCCAAAACTGCACCTTCAGCCTGTATGTCTTTTCCATTCAGATGTGTCTCCTGGAGGCAACATATTGTTGGATTCGTTTTTAATCCAAGTTACCAGCCTATGTCGTGTTATTGGAGAGTTTAAGCCATTAACATTTAGAGTCACTATTAATATATGGTTTGTACTGCCACCCATAATTGATGATTCATCTTTTTTTTTAATTTAGTTTGTTTCTCCATGATTAGCTTTTCCCCCACCCTCTGTCATTACGGAGGCACTTCCCACTGATGGTTTTGGTTGTTGATTTTCATTTCTTCTTCGTGTATTGTTTTGCTCAAGATGCTTTGCAATGCTGCTTTTCTGGCTACAAATTCTTTTAGCTTTTGTTTATCATGAAATATTTTTATTTCATTGTCATACCTGAAGCTTAATTTTGCTGGATACAGAATTTTTGGTTAGCATTCATTGTCTTTCAGTGTTTGAAATACGTTGTTCAAGGATCTTCTCGCTTTCAGCGACTGTGATGAAAAATCCCTTCTCAACCTTATTGGTTTACCCCTTAATGTAATCTGCCTCCTTTCTCTTAGAGCTTTTAATATTTTCTCTTTGTTTTGTATATTGGATATCTTCATAATGATGTGTCTTGGTGTTGATCTACTGTGATTTTGTGTGCTCGGTGTCCTGTAAGCATGTCCAATTTGTATATCCGTTTACTTTGTATTTCTGGAAATATTTCTGTAATTATTTCATTCAATAGATTACTCATTTCATTGGTTTGAATCTGTGTACCTATCCAGATGACTCATAAATTTGTTTTTTTATGTTATCCCATATCTCTTGGATGTTTTACTCCTGATTTTTTACCAGCCTTTCTGTGTTGGCTAGATTCATTTCAAGATGATATATTTTGTCTTCATTATCGAACATTCTGTCTTCACAGTGTTAGTGATACTCTCAATTGACTTTTTAATTTGGTTTATCGTTTCCTTCATTTCTAGAATTATTGTTTGATTTTTTATAATCTCTATCTCCTGATAAAGATTCATAACTTCTTCTTTTATCTGTTTATGTAATTCATTTTCAATGTGTTCTTTCACTGTTTGGATTTGCTGTCTCGTATCCTCTTTAAGTTTCCATTCCATCTGTCTAAGGTATTCCTTGAGTTCTTTATATGACCATTTTTCTGATGACTCTAGGTCCTCCTGAATATTTAGGCTGTCCTTCATTGTTTGTACTTATTTTCTTCCTTGATTTTTTGTGCTGCTCATGTTACTTCTTGCTCTGTTTCACTGCTGAATTACTGTTTAATCTTATAAATTTATTTGATGCTTGGGAGGAAAGATATTAGAAGGAAAGGGAAGAAGTCACTAAAGAGAATTGGAGTAGGCAGGTAGAATTAAAGGAAGGGGAAATAAGAAAATTGAAACGAAACGATAAGACAAAAGAAAAAAAATAGAAAAGAAAGAAAGAAAGAAAAAAATTTAAAAATAATGATCATTTAAAAAATGAATATTAAAATTTAAAATAATAATAATAATAATAAAATAAAAATATTTTAAAAATGAAAACATTTTAAAACTTTAAAGTACAACAACAACAAAAAAAAATGAATTCACATAAAGAATCTAAATGCCACACTCAGTAGGCCTCAAGTATGAGAAGCAGAGCAGTATTAAGGGCAGGCTTATTTTTTTACTTCTGTTTCACAGGAAGGGAGTCCAGGCCACCCTGATTTTAGGCAAATGAGGGGCAAGGGAGCTTATTTTGGACACGGACGTGGGCTGTGTACCTCATGGAAACCTCCAGCCGGAGGTTATGATGAGTGTCTACATGGAAGAAGATGAGGGCCATGTTCGGGTGTTTTGTTTTTAGCTGTGAACATTTGTATGGCGGTAGGAAGAGAAGACTGGGTCCACCTGGGCTTGAACTCTTGTGTGATTCAACATAGAGACTAAGATCTGGAATTGACCTCAGAGAAGTATTGCCATGAATTGTGTTGGGATTTTAGAAGGCCATGCATGAGAGTCGCCCTTGGAAAGTGAGATCTAGGCCCAAGGTGGCTTTCCACAGAGCAAAGGGAATCTCAGCCAGGATATCACATGATTTTATTCTGACAGACTTGGCAGCCATAGTTGAGAGTCAAAGGCTCATGGACCTCACATTGTAGACCTCAATGGGCCTGGCTTCATGTGACCTTTTGGCCACCCTTTGGGAAGCCTTGCCTCTGAGAGTTCTCCAGAGCTTTCATTGAAATGAGCTTACTCAACATTTAATGGTTAATGAATGAATTGAAACCCACAGTGCCTCCAACTTCATCCTTGAATATTGGCCAGATAAAAACCATGAAATTTTTGAAATTCCCAAGACTAGGTGTCCTAGGAGAACCTTTGGATGTCCTCTACCTGATCATGAGAATACAAGACAATGCCTTTATTGACTGGTTTACATGAAAATGGTGTATAACAGAGATGCCAGTAAGTTGGAGCCTGCTGAGTAGTGTTCCTAGAGCCGTGGTGGGCAGGTGTGTGATAAAAAATCTCTGGTGTTGCCATGTTTATCTGCCATTGGTGTCCAAATATCTTGTGACTGACATTTTGCAGCCAGTAGACCCTTATATGTAAAAGCATCTTGTTATATGGAGAGGTTTTAGGGCAATGTTCAGAATCAGGTTGCTATGGTCAATGGAGCAAGCTATGTGGGATAGAAGCCTGGTTGGTGCATTCTCCAACAGAACCCTACCCACCACAACTGACAGAATTCCCTACAGCACTGTGTCCCAGGTGAATGCTTTTTATTTCATGAAGCAAATACCACACTCCTAGTGCAACAGCAAGAAACACCATGAAGAGTGGAGGATGAACAAATGGCTTCACAGTCCACATGAGGAGACACTTGCCCTCAGTGGCCACAGTTTACCTACACAGAGAAAATTCAGCACTGCTGCCTCATGTTCATTGGAAAATAAGAAACCATGTCATCCATGTCACATAGATGCAGACCCAGCTTTGATGGTTTCCCTACAAAGGAAGCTAATGCTCCTGACAACAAAATATATTTCAAGTGCCCAACCTCAGAGGTAGTTTCTCCAGATGTTGGGCCGGCAGAGCTTCATGTTTGTGGAGTGTTTACCCTGTCCCTTACTTTTGGAAACTCCTCTACCACCTCCAAATTTGTGAACTCCTGAGCATTTTCTATTCCAGATATGTATTCACAGATTTTCTAACTCTTCTCCTCTAATTGTGTCTTACATGGGGCGAAGGTAATGCCAAGGCATTGTTCTGAATGAGAGTGGGAAGATTTTTATGTAGCACATATTTGCATACACATTGGATACATTTTCCAATTTTCCATTCGAAATACTGAATCCCTGACACTAACAAATTCCCTTCTAGACTTTTACTTATAATCTTAATATGATGCAGAAAAATAACCCAGACAAAATAGAAATACAAGAGGTTCACAGGAGGCATGGTGTATAGTTGGATTTGCCTTTCGTATGATAAATGGTAGGTGTTATAGATCAAGCCAATTTTAATTGAAATAGTTCTCCATGTGTTTTAAAAGTTAACAAATATGTGAATAACTGTCTCCCTTTCTCTGTAGCCTATTCAGCACATGTATTTTTTATGCACATATTGAATTATACCTGGTATCACACGTACATTTTGTGAGGTGGCTGACTTGGCAGATACAAATTGTAAGAAAAGATCACTCCTACTAAACGCTGTTGGAACTGAAAATTCAACATATGGGTCAGTTTTCTAGTTGTACAACATAAATTGATGTTCAGGAAAATGAAAGGAAAATGAATATTTTTGGATCTCTGGATGATATATTTTTCATGGTGAATTTCAATTGGCATACATAATGCTACCTTTTAATGTCTGTGTGTGTGTGTGTATATATATATATATATGTATTCACTCTCCAGATTTTTCAAAATATGAAATGTATTTGTCTGATTATACACTCCCTAAATTCATTCATATTTATGTATGTGGATGTATAATCAACTTTTCACAAGTTTATTCTCAGAAATATTCATCCACCTGAAATACATATTTGTTTCCTAGTACTGAAAACTAACTTCAGGGGATCATATGATGACAGCGAAAGGAGTGCATCAACCCCATGTACAGCATCACTGTGCAGGAGAATGACGAATTTCCAGCAAAATTTGGGTGGTCCTAAAACTAGTGGAAGTATTTCCATCTCACGAGGATCAGCTACGGGGCTCAAACGTGAGTGATTTGTCTGCATGGAGCATCATGCTGCTTATTCAGCAAATCGCCCTGCGGGTAGAGTCTGTGGCGCGTGCTGGGAAGCAATGAGATAGCAACACAAATATTCAGTGGTGCAGATTCTGTGGGCTCCTGCCATCTGTACAATCACTGTGCTCATTGCTGAATTCTGGGTTTGAGACCAGGGAAATACACAGTCCAATTCGGTTTTCCACACCAGTCAGACCACAGAGGAAGCCAGGGGCCACCATCTTGGAGAGCTGACGTCACCATTCCTGTTTTCAACTGATAGCAGCTCATTCAGCTATAGAACAGGTAATCTCAGGCTGTCATTCGCCTGTGTCTCGGAGACAAATTACTCAGGCCTGCTCCTATCAGAACATACACCAAGCCCAGAGCGGCCGAATTCTGGCTCCTGGAACTGATCAGGCCCAGGGCTAAAGAACCTGCGGAAACTGCTTCTCGGTCTAGGTCTTGCTGAATACTATGGAGGTAAATACCTACCGAGCCTTCATAGGCAGTGGCAACAGGATTGAGACGGGGCTTGTGAGGGCCGGTCAGGACTCACACATTGCTTTGTTCATCTGGCAAAGGGAACGAAATGCTGCCATTCGCATGGGATACCAACATGTTAGAGATCTGAAGTCATCACAAAGTGGCGAAGGAGATAACTTCATCGATACCAGCGGTGAGAGAAACAGTTGGTCTCCTGGTAAAAAAAGTGAGTCACAAACACCCGAGTCTCTCTCACTTTGTCTTCAAGCTAGAGGGACAGAGCAGAGACACCGCTCACGCCCGGCACTGGCCCAGCGACCCGCAGGCGTGGTAGTCACGTCATCCCAATTGGAGTAGGGACAGAGCAGAGCCGCCGCCCGTGCCCGGAACAGGCCCATCGACCAGCAGGCTTGGTAGTCACGTCACCCCAATTGGAGTAGGGGCAGAGCAGAGCCACAGCCTATGCCCAGAACAGGCCCAACGACCCGCCGGTGTGGTAGACACGGCACCCCTATTGGAGTAGTGGCAGAGCAGAGCCTTCTCCCGTGCCCATTACAAGCCCATCGGCCCACCAGCATGGTTGTTAGGTCACCCCAATAGGAATAGGGGCAGAGCAGAGCCACCACCCATGCCCAGAACAGGCCCAGCAACCCGCCGGCGAGGTAGTCACATCACCCCAATTGGAGTAGGGGCAGAGCAGAGTGACCAACCTCGCCCACAACGTAGGCAACCGAACAGCGAAACAGGCCAAGTGGCCTGCGGGCACGGCAGACACATAACACCATTTGGAGTAGGGGCAGAGCAGATCCACTGCCCGTGCCCACAAAATAGACAGACCTGCGAGCGACCAGCAAAGAGGCTCAGCGTCCTGCCGGCATGGTAGACACATCATCCCAATTTGAGTAAGGGCAGAGTAGAGCTGCCGCCCGCACCTGCAAGGTAGGAAGACCTGCAATGGATCAGCAGAACAGGCCGAGGGGTCCGTGGGCGTTGTAGACACGTCACACCAAATGGAGGAGGGGCAGAGCAGAGCCACTGCCCGCGCCCGCATTGTAGACAGACCTGCGACCAACCAGCACAACAGGCCCAGCAGCCCGTCAGCGTGGTAGATAGATCACCCCAATTGGAGGAGCAGAACAGCCGACCCCCGCTACTTCAAGGGAGACTTTTCAACTATACAAGAGCAATATAAGTATATAGGGGGAAAATTTCAAAAACACAACAGTTTCAACAAGCAGAGAGAAACGCGAGCAGTATGAAAAGACAAGGAAAGAAAGGACCACAAGCAATGCAGGTAAACACAATTTTAGAAGAGGTAATAGCTGCATCAGATGAAATATCAGATAAAGAATTCAGGATACTCAGGCTTTAGATGATCTGGAGTCTCAAGGAAGACATTAGACAACAAAATCAGACAATTAAAGATCACTTCGACAATGAATTACATAAACAAATCCAAGAAGCAAAAGATCAACTATATAGGGAGATAGAGGTTGTAAAAACAAACAAACAGAAATCCTAGAATTGCAGGAAGCAATAAACCAACTTAAAAACTCAATTGAGAATACTACCAGCAGAGTAGAACACTTAGAACATAGAACATCAGACAATGAAGACAAAGTATTTCAACTTGAAAAGAACATAGACAGCTCAGCAAGACTGTTAAGAAACCACGAGCAGAACATCCAAGAAATATGGGATAACATAAAGAGGTCAAACTTAAGAGACATTGGGATACAGGAAGGTATAGAGGTCTAAACAAAAGGAATGAGCAACCTATTCAATGAAATAATACGAGAAAACTTCCCAGACTTGATAAATAAAAAAGAATCCCAAGTCCTAGAAGCCTACAGAACGCCGAATGTGCAAAATCATAAGAGAGCCACAACTAGACACATTATAATGAAGATGCCCAACAAACAGAATAAGGAGAGAATTTTAAAAGCTACAAGAGAAAGGAAGCAGATTACATTTAGGGGTAAACCAATCAGGATAACAGCTGATCTTTCAAAACAGACTCTGAAAGCTAGAAGATCCAGGAATAACATATTTCAAACACTGAAAGAAAATGGGTTCCAACCAAGAATTGTGTATCCAGCGAAAGTAAGCTTCAGGATGGAAGATGAAATTAAAACCTTCCACGATAAACAAAAGTGAAAAGAATTTGCAGCTAGAAAACCATCTCTTCAAAACATCCTCGGCAAAATATTACAGGAAGAGGAAATGGAAAATATCAATGAAAACCAACAGCGGGAGGGAGTACAGTAAAGGCTGGGGATAATCAAAGAGGAAAACAAACCATGTTTAGGAACATAAATAAACAAATATCGCTGGAAGAACAACCCATATCTCAATAATAACCCTAAATGTTAATGGCTTAAACTCACCAATGAAGACACACTGGCTAGTAGAATTGAACAAAAAACAAGACCCAACAATACACTGCCTACAGGGGACGCATTTGATAGGAAAATGCATACATAGACTGACGGTGAAAGTTTGGGAAAAATCATATCACTCATATGGACTTCGGAAACAAGCAGGAGAGTCCATACTCATATCAAATAAAATAGATTTTAAGCCAAAGTTAATCAAAAGGGATAAAGAGAGACACTACATACTGCTCAAGGGAACCATACACCAACAAGACAGAGCAATCGTTAATATATATGCCCCGTACAATGGTGCAGCTATGTTCATCAAAGAAACTCTTCTCAATTTCAATAGTCTAATAGACCACAATACAGTAATCATGGGAGCCATGAACACACCTCTCTCACCACTGGACAGATCTTCCAAACAAAAGTTGAATAAGGAAACTATAGAACTCAATAACACAATTAATAACCTAGACTTATTTGAGATATGTAGAATATAACACCCAACATCAAGCAGTTACCTTTTTTCTCAGCAGCACATGTATCCTTGTAAAAAATAGATCATATATTATGTCACAGGGCAACTCTTAGACAATATAAAGGAGTACAGTTAATACCATGCATATTATCTGATCATAATGGAATGAAACTAAAAATCAATGATAAAAGAAGGAAGGAAAAATCATGCATCACTTGGAGAATGAACAATAGGTTACTGAGTGATCAATGGGTTATAGAAGACATCAAGGAGGAAATTTAAAAATTCTTAGAAATAAATGAAAATGCAGACACAACATACCGGAATCTATGGGACACATTGAAAGCAGTTCTAAGAGGAAAATTCATTGCTTGGAGTTCATTCCTTAAAAAAAGAAACAACCAACAAATAAATGATCTCATACTTCATCTCAAAATCCTAGAAAAAGAAGACGAAAGCAACACCAAATGAAGTAGAAGGCAAGAAATAATTAAGATCAAAGCTGAAATTAATGAAATTGAAACAAAAGAAACAATTGAAAAAACTTGACAAAAGTAGAAGTTGGTTCTTTGAAAAAATAAATAAAATTGACAGACCCTTAGAAATGATAACAAAGAGAAGAAGACAGAGAACTCAAATTACTAGAATAAGGGATTAAAAAGGAAATATCACAACAGATATTTCAGAAATAAAGAAGATAATCAGAAATTATTTTGAATCCTTATACTCCAATCAAATAGAAGACAGTGAAGGCATCGATAAATTTCTTAAGTCATATGATCTGCCCATATTGAGTCAGGAGGATATAGCAACATAAACAGACCAATATCAATTGAGGAAATAGAAGAAACCATCAAAACACTACCAACTTAGAAAAGCCCAGGACCGTATAGGTATACAGCAGAGTTTAACAAAACCTTTAAAGAGGAACGAATACCAATATTTTTCAAGGTATTTCAAGAAAGTGAAAAAGAGGGAGATCTTCCAAATTCATTCTACGAGGCCAACATCACCCTGATTATTACAGCAGACAAAGACACTTCAAAGAAAGAAAACTACAGACCAATATCTCTAATGAACCTACATGAAAAAATCCTCAATAAAATTCTGGCGAATTGGATACAAAAAAAATATCAAAAAAATTGTGAATCCTGATCAAGTAGAATTCATCCATGTGATGCAAGGCTGGTTCAATATACGGAAATCAATAAATGTTATTCACCACATCAATAGACTTAAAAATAAGAACCATATGATCATCTCGATAGATGCAAAAAAAGCATTCAATAAAGTACAGCATTCTGTTATGTTCAACACTCTAAAAAACTAGTGATAAGAGGAACATACCTCAATATTGTAAAAGCAATCTATGCTAAGCCTCAGGCTAGCATCATTCTGAATGGAGAAAAATTGAAGGCATTCTCTCTAAAATCTGGAACAAGACAGGGATGCCCTCTCTCACCACTTCTGTTCAACATAGTTCTCGAAACACTGGCCAGAGCAATTAGACAGAAGAAAGAAATAAAAGGCATAAAAATTGGAAAAGAAGTACTTAAATTATCACTTTTGCAGATCACATGATTCTATATCTAGCAGTCCCAAAAGGGTCTACAAAGAAACTAATGGAGCTAATAAATGAATTCAGAAAAGTGGCAGGATATAAAATCAACATGCATAAATCAAAGGCATTCCTGCATATCAGCGACAAATCTTCTGAAATGGAAATGAGGACAACCACTCCATACACAATATCCTAAAAAAATAATAATAATAATTAGGAATCAACCTAACAAAAGATGTGAAAGTCTTATACAATGAAAACCACAGAACCCTAAAGAGAGAAATAGAAGAAGATCTTAGAAGATGTAAAAATATATCCTGTTCATGGATAGGCAGAACTAACATCATCAAAATGGTGATATTACCAAAAGTTCTCAATAGGTTTAATGCAATGCCAATCAAAATCCAAACGGCATTTCTTCTAGAAATAGAGAAAGCAATCATGGAATTCATATGGAAAAATAAAAGACACAGAATAAAAAAAAAACAATACAAAGCAGGAAGTGTGAATCAGGCGGCCTAGTGATACCAGACTTCAAACTATACTACAGAGCAATAATAACAAAAATAGCATGGTACTGGTACCAAAAAAGGAGGGTGGACCAATTGTTCAGAAGAGAGGACACAGAAACCAAGCCAGGAAACTACAACTATCTTATATTTGATGGAGGGGCTAAAAGCATGCAATGAAGGAATATAGCATCTGCAAAAAATGGTGCTGGGAAAACTTGGAATCCATATGTAACAAAATGAAACTGAATCCCTTTCTCTCGCCATGCACAAAAGATAACTCAAAATGGATCAAGGAGCTTGATATCAAATCAGAGACATGGCGTCTGATAGAAGAAAAAGTTGGCTACGATCTACATACTGTGGGGTCGGTCTCCAAATTCCTCAATACGACACCCATAGCAAAAGAGTTAATAACTACAATCAACAAATGGGACTTACTCAAACTAAAAAGGTTTTTCTCAGCAAAAGGAAAAATAAGAGAGGTAAATAGGGAGCCTATATCCTGGGAACAAATCTTTACTCCTCACACTTCAGATAGAGCCCTAATATTCAGAGTATACAAAGAACTGAAAAAAATAGACAATAGGATAACAAATAACCCAATAAACAAATGATCCAAGAACCAGAACAGACACTTCTCAGAGAAGGACATACAATCAAAAAACAAGTACATGAAAAAATGCTCACCATCCCCAGCAGTCAGAGAAATGCAAATCAAAACCACCCTAAGATACCATCTCATTCCAGTAAGATTGGCAGCCATTATGAAGTCAAACAACAACAAGTGCTGCTGAGGATGTGGAGAAACAGGTACACTTGTACATTATTGGAGGCACTGCTAATTGGTGCAGCCAATTTGTAAAGCATTATGGAGATTTCTTGGAAAGCTGGGAATGGAACTACCATTTGACCCAGCTATTCCTCTTCTCGGTCTATTCCCTAAAGACCTTAAAAGATCATGCTACAGGGACACTGCTACATTGATGTTCATAGCAGCACAATTCACAATAGCAAGACTGTGGAACCAACCTAGATGCTGTTCAATAGAAGAATGGATAAAAAAATGTGGCATTTATACACAATGGAGTATTACTCTGCTTTAAAAAATGACAAAAATAATAGAATTTGCAGGAAAATAGATGGCATTAGAGCAGATTATGCTAAGTGAAGCTAGCCAATCCCTAAAAAACAAATGCCAAATGCCTTCTTTGATAAAAGGAGAGTAACTACCAACAGAGTAGGGATGAAGAGCATGAGAAGAAGATTAGTATTAAATAGGGATGAGAGGTGGGAGAGAAAGGGATAGAGAAGAGAAATTGCATGGAAATGGAAGGAGACCCACAGGGTTATATAAAATTACATAAAAGAGGATGTGAGGGGAAAGGGAAAAATAATACAAAAAGGGAGAAATTTATTACAGTAGAGGGGGTAGAAAGAGAAGAGGGGAAGAGAGGGAAGAGGAGGAGGGATAATAGAGGATAGGAAAGGCAGCAGAATACAATAGACACTAGTATGGCAATGTGTAAATCAATTGATGTGTAACTGATGTGATTCTGCAATCTGTATACTGGGTAAAAATGGGATTTCATAACCCACTTGAATCAAAGTGTGAAATATGATATATCAAGAAATATGTAATGTTTAGAACAACCATAAAAAAATTTAAAAAAAAAGGAAACTAACTTCGGTGAATGAGGCACGCGAATCCTAATATTTCTACAGTAACTTACCAAGTTTAACATCAATGCAAGTAGATTCCAATGGTACATGATGTGTATTTTTACGTTAATTTTTATTCAAAACTGGTACATTACAATTTCATCAGTTTATGCACATCATAGGATATATATTTCATAATCAATTTAGCAAATTTATAGTCATTTGTTTCACTTTCAATCTCTTCCTGCTTCAGAACACATGTATTCCTCCATATTTCTTGACTGGTCTTTGCATGAGAATTCTTTCCGAACACATTATTTTCGATTTCCATAATCACTTTTGAAGCAAACTTCACACACTCTTCATGATAAACCAAAACACTAATATTACCATTAGATGTATAACTGGTTGGAATGAATGAATGTATATCAATATAAGATTTATTGTATATTTTCAGATATCAATTCAATCCATTATTTAAAGTTGGAATCAGTTATATTATTTATTCACAGTATGGTGTATTCATGCTTAATCTCTATATTCATGGACACAGGGTACACCTCTTTGTATCCCCAATAATAATTTTATGTCTTCAATATATTGCTCCCAGAAATGGTGGTAGAAATACTCATGTCACCTGATCTACATATACATTTTATCACAGTAATATTCTGGACAAAAAATGTAAAGGGTCACACTTATGATTGTACCAAAGACTAAATGAAAAGAGATCATGGATTACTAAAAACATCCATGTCCAGGTTGCCTAATGCTCTCAAATGTCTATCCTATTAGTTACTAGATATTTGTTTCTTCCTAAGTTTATATATTCAAACTCAACCCTGGTGAAAATGTCTACTCCTATCACTCACTTAATACTTTGCCTGATTTCATAATGTCTCTATTGATATCTGCTTTTCTACATATTTTCCCAATTTCATCGTAGTGACTGACTCTTCATATGTGCTGACATTTACATTCACTCTCTAACCGAAACCCTATAGCTAAAGAATTTTTAGTCCCAATCCTACACTCATTCTTCTTCCTAAACCTACCGACTATCTTCCTAATCCTACCGACTATCCCTTTGGATTGGATGTTCTCTTCTACATTCAAACATCCAAGGTACAAGGTTCTATGCCATTGTATATCAAATTGTCTGAGACATCTTTGCAGAATATAATTAAAAACTAAGTATCCCAATTAGGGGCCCAATGCCCTTCTGGGTTTCAAATCATACCTAGATTTCTGTTTTCATACTTATATTTCACCTCGATATTCTTGTAAATATCGCAGGTTCCCAATACCATTATTTATCGCACAGAATGATTGCTAACCCAAATCGAACCTGTTATTAACCCTAAACATACACTGTTCCCTCAATCCCATTTTACAGAAGAGCAGGGAGAGAGTCGTTCTTACAATACAGGAAAGTAGGGGACATTCCACCTGCTGAGAACCTCAAAAGTCCATTCAAAATGATACCTGGAGAAGATGTAGGCAGCTATGAAGGACCTGAGAGAGCAAAAGTCATCTTCCATGGCAAACAACCTGGTCAGGATGAAGGGATGTGTCTGAATCAGCCTCTCTCTTTTTATTGTAGAGAAGATGGACCAAACCAGGCCTCTGTTGAGAGCTGCTGCTGGGTGCCTATGGTTGACATACCATTCTACCTTGTGAAAGTGTCACAGGAAGTAGGGGCAGCCTCCATCTCATGGGACACTTGGAAGCAACTGTTAGGACAAAGTGGTCGCCAAGGCAGTGACCTCATTCAGTTCCAAAGAAAGTGACATACCTCATTTCCTTGGTGATGGAACTCTCTGAACTTTTGTATCCAAGAATCCAGCCACCCCGAGGCAGCCCCAGTTCCAGTGGGCTCACTTGTTTGGATTTACCAAGGACAGAGTCAGTCTTTCTTGGTACCTACTGATGTGAGGATGGCCAAATGCCAGGAGAGCTCTGAAGAGGGACCTTTCCAGAAGAAGCAGGTAGTGGCTCACCCCTTTTTCTTGACAACTTCACAGAGTTGGCCAAGGAAACCATATCTGAGAGAGATCAGGCCATGTCCTGAGAATAGGTAGGAAAGTTGGTTTGTTTGGTTTGGAGTGGATTGTTTTTAGTAAGTCGTTTGACCAGGCGAGTGTTTCTATGTCTGTGTATCCCACTGTGTCCATTGCTGTAGACATTAGAAAAGAGAATGCATTAATGAATGCCTCCAGTCTAGTATAAATCTTCCCATAATTCATCCTGCCCAATTTATGAATGGACTACAGCTTGTCTTATCAAGAGGCAATACCTTCTATCTTCCTAAGTTCCTGTTTTCTTCCTGAATTCTGGCCACTCTCCAGAATAGGCTCATGGTTTTGAGTCCAAGATATGTACCACTCCAAGCTCTGTGACATGGCCATGTACTGGATAGCTGAAGAGAATGGCCAGCCTTTCAGAGAACTCAGATATCAGTGTGAACAGGAACGTCTCAGTGGAAAAACCCTGCTTTGGGCCTTTTGCTTACCTATTGTTCTGTTGCACTGAATGTCAGGAAAGACTTTGTCTCAGGCCACCCTTTTGTGAAGCCTGAAGAAAACAATTTTCAAATGGAAATGAATGGGCATCACCTGTGGCTCTTTGTTTAATTGCTTTGGAAAGGGATGTGGCTGAATTAGCCTCGTGGCCTTTTGTGTGGCTGTGACTTACATTCTCAGCACCTGATGGATCTAAAGAATAAACCCATGTGTGCATCAAAAACCATAATGGCAAAAAGATCAGTCATTGTGGATGAAGTGTCTTGCCTTCCTCTGTTCGGTTCCTGACCTCCGTCAAGTGAGAAAATGGATTCTTTGGGTCAAATGAGTTCCTCAAAGCCCTGCAGAGGTGCTTGGGGTTTTGCATGACTCCAAATCACAAAGAATCTATACCTGAAAATCAGTAGGCCTCACATTGGAGAAACAGAGCATTATTAATGACAGGCTTATTTGATCACTCCTGGTTCACAGGAAGGGTGTACAGGCCACCCTGACTTTAGGCAAATGAGGGCCAAGTGAGCTTATTTTGGACACTTTCTTGGGCTTCGCCCCTCATGAAAATCTTCAGCCAGACATTACGATGAATGACAATATGTAAGAAGATGAGGGCCATGTGGGAGTGTTTTCGTTTTAATTTTGGTCATTTGTGTGGCGGTTGGAAGAAATGACTGGGTCCACCTGGGCTTGAACTCTGGTGTGATTCCCCTTAGAGACTGAGTTGTGGAACTGACCTTAGAGAAGTATTGCATGGAATTTTGTTGGGATTTTAGGAGGCCACGCATAAGAGTCACCCTTGGAACTGAGATCTAGGCCCAGGGTTGCTTTCCACAGATTTTTCAGTTCCTGAAAGAAGTGACCTCACCTCACTTTTTTGGTGATGGAACTCTCTGATCTTGGGATCCAGGAATTCAGGCACAAAAGCCAGGGCCAGTTCCAGTCCGAGTGGTCTCATTTGTTTGGATTTACCAAGGACAGAGTCAGTCTCTCTTGGTACCTACTAATGTGAGGATGGCCAAACGGCAGGAAATCTCTGAAGAGGGGCCTTTCCTGAGAAAGCAGGTAGTGGCTCACAGCTGGCTCCTGACAATTTCATAGAGTTGGCCATGGAGTCCAAATCTGAGACAGGAGTGGCCATTTCGGGGGAACATAGTATGGCCCAAAAGTCAGAGGACACTCCAGATAGTCAAAGACCTACTTGGTGGAAGGAGGTGCCTTTGTAGGTTTGGTTGTAAGTTTGTGGTTTTGTCTCATGTTCTGAGAATAGGCAAGAAGGCAGTTTGTTTGGTTTGGAGTGAACTGTTTCTAGTAAGTCGTTTGGCAAGGCGAGTGTTTCTATGTCTGTGTATCCCACTGTTATCCATGGTTGTAGACATTAGAAAAGATATTGGATCAATGGATGTGTCCTGTTTAGTAGAAAGCTTCCCAGAATTCATCCTGCACAATTTATGAATGGACTGCGGCTTGCCTTATCAATTGGCTACACCTGCTATCTTCCTAAGTTCCACTTTTCTTCCTGAATTCTGGCCACTCTCCAGAATAGGCTCATGGTTTTTGTGCAAGATATATACCACCTCCAAGCTCTGTGACATGGCCATGTACTGGGTAGCTGAAGGGAATGGCGAGAATCGCAGAAAACTCAGAAATCACTGTGACCATTAAAGTCTCAGTGGAGAAACCCTGCTTTGGGCCTTTTGGTTACCTATTGTTCTGTTGCCCTGAATGTCAGGAAGGTCTTTGCCTTTGGCCACCCCTTTGTGAAGCCTGAAGAAAACAGTTTTCAAATGGAAATGAATGGATCACCTGTGGCTCTTTGCTTAATTGCTTTGAAAAAGATGTGTCTCATTCAGACCATTGGCCCTGTGTGAGGCTGTTGCTTAGTTTCTCATCACCTGATGGATCTAAAGAAAGATTCCATGTGTACATCCAAAACCAAAGTGGCAAAAAGAGCAGTCATTGTGGATGAAGTCTCTCGTCTTCCTCTGTAAGGTTTGTGACCTCCATCAAGTGAGAATAGGGATCCTTTGTGTCAAATGAGTTCCTCAACGCCCTGCAGATTCTATCGCATAGGTGCTTGGGTTTTATCATGACTCCAGTTCACATAAAGAATCTAAAACCCACAGTCAGTAGTCCTCAAATTGGAGAAGCGGAGCAGTATTAATGGCAGGCTTATTTGATCACATCTGGTTCACAGGAAGGGTGTACAGGCCACCCTGAGTTTAGTCAAATTAAGGGGCAAGGGAGCTTATTTTTGACACTGGCTTGGGCGGAGCCCCTTATGGAAACCTCCAGCCAGAAGTTATGATGAGTGTCTATATGGAAGAAGATGTGGGTCATGTGGGAGTGTTTTGGTTTTAATTGTGGTCATTTGGGTGGCGGTTGGAAGTGACGACTGGGTCCACCTGGGCTGGAACTCTGGTGTGATTCCCCTTAGATACTGAGTTGTGGTACTGACCTCAGAGAAGTATTGCCATGAATTGTGTTGGGATTTTAGGAGGCCACGCATGAGATTTGCCCTTGGAAACTGAGATCTAGGCCCAGGTTGGCTTTGCACAGAGCACTGGGAATCTCAGCCAGGGTATCACATAATTTTATTCTGAAAGGCTTGCAGCCATGGTTGAGAGTCAAAACACACATGGACCTCACATTGTAGACCTCAATGCGCCTAGCTTCATGTGATCATTGGCCACTCTTTGGGAAGCCTTGCTTATGAGAGTTCTCCAGAGCTTTCATTGAAATGAGCATCCTCACCATTTAATGGTTCCTGAATGAAGTGAAACCCACAGTGCCTTCAACTTCATCCTTGAAAAATGGCTAGATAAATACGGTGAAATTTTTTTTAATTTCCATGACCAGGTGGCACTGGAGAAACTTTGGATATCCTGTTGCTGACTATGAGTATACTAGACAGTGCCTGATGGACTGGGTTTCAAGAAAATGGTGTAGAGCAGAGATGCCAGTAATTTGGAGCCTGCTGAGTAGTGGGCATAGAGCTGCAGTCGGCAGGTGTGTGATAAATCATCTGTGGTGGGGCCATGGGGATCTTCCTTTGGCTTCCAAATTGCTTGTGACTGACATGGTGCAGCAAGCAGACCCTTATATGTAAAGGCGTATTTGTATTTGGAGAGGTTTCAGGGCAATGTTCAGAATCACGTTGCTATGGTCAAGAGGCAAGCTATTTGGAATAGAACCTTGGTGGGTGCATTCTCCTGCGGACCCTGACCCACCACACTTGAGAAACTCCCTCCAACACTTTGTCCCAGTTGGACTCCTTGTATTTTGTGAAGAAAATACCAAACTACCAGTGCAGCAGCAATAAACACCACAAAATGTGGAGGATGACCAAATGGCTTCACAGTCCACACGGGGAGACACTTAGCCCCCAGTGACCACAGTTTACCTACAAAGATTGAATTCAGCACTGCTGACTCATGTTCATTGGAACATAAGAAACCATGTCCTCCAGGTCACATAGATGCAGACCCAGCTTTGATGCTCTCATTACAAAGGAATCTAAACCTCCTGACAACAACATATATTTCAAGTGCCCAACCTCAGAGGCAGTTTCTGAAGAAGTCTTTAGGCCAGCAGAGCTCCATATTTGTGGAGTGTTTACCCTGTCCCTTACTTTAGTAAACTACTCTACCACCTCCAAGGTTGTGAACTTTTGAGCATATTAAATTCCAGCTATGTATTCCCAGATTTTCGAACTCTTCTCCTCTAATGATGAATTACTTGGGGCGAGGGTAATGTCAAGGCATTGTTCTGGATGACAGTGAAATATTTCTCCATGTGTTTTTTTTTTAATTATTTTATTTCAGATTATTATTTTATTTTTTTAATTGGGTGTTCAAAACATTACAAAGCTCTTGACATATTATATTTCATACATTAGATTCAAGTGGGTTATGAACTCCCATTTTTATCCCAAGTACGGATTGCAGAATCATATCTGTTACACATCCGCATTTTTATAATGCCCTATTAGTAACTGTTGTATTCTGCTACATTTTCTATCCTCTACTATCCCTGCTCCCCTCCCATTTTCCCTCTCTACCCCATCTACTGTAATACATTTATATCTTTGTTTATTTTCCCATTGCCCTCACAACCTCTTATATGTAATTTTGTGTAACAATGAGGGTCTCCCTCCATTACCATGCAATTTCCTTTATCTCTCTCTTTCCGCCCCCCCACCTCATGTCTCTGTTTAATGTTGATCTTTTCTTCCTGCTCTTCCTCCCTGCTCTGTTGTTATTTGCTCTCATTATATCAAAGAAGACATTTTTATTTGTTTTTTAGGGTTTGGCTAGCTTCACTAAGCATAATCTGCTCTAGTGCCATCCATTTCCCTGGAAATTCAATGATTTTGTCATTTTTTAATGATGCATAATACTCAATGGTGTATAAATACCACATTTTTTATCCATTCATCTACTGAAGGGCATCTGGGTTGGTTCCACAGTCTAGCAATTTTGAATTGTGCTGCTATGAATATCGATGTGGCAGTATCCCTGTAATATGCTCTTTTAAGGTCTTCAGGGAATAGTCTGAGAAGGGCAATAGCTGGGTCAAATGGTGGTTCCATTCCCAGCTTTCCCAGGAATCTCCATACTGCTTTTCAAATTTGCCACAACAGTTTGCAGTCCCACCAGCAATGTATAAGAGTACCCTATTCTCCACATCCTCGCCAGCACTTGTTGTTGTTTGACCTCATAATGGCTGCCAATCTTACTAGAGTAGGATGGTATCTTAGGGTGGTTTTAATTTGCATTTCTCTGACTGCTAGAGATGGTGAGCATTTTTTCATGTACTTACTGATTGATTGTATGTCCTCCTCTGAGAAGTGTTGGTTCAGGTCCATGGCCCATTTTTTGATTGGGTTATTTATCATCTTATTGTCTAATTTTTTGAGTTCTTGGTATACTCTGGATATTAGGGCTCTATCTGAAGTGTGAGGAGTAAAAATTTGTTCCCATGATTTAGGCTCCCTATTTTCCTCTCTCATTTTTTATCCTGCTGAGAAAAAAAAACTTTTCAGTTTAAGTAAGTCCCATTTGATGATTGTTGTTATTAACTCTTCTGCTATGGGTGTCCTGTTAAGGAATTTGGAGCCCGACCCCACATTATGTAGATCAGAGCCAACTTTTTCTTCTATCAGATGCAGAGTCTCTTATTTGATATCTAGCTCCTTGATCCACTTTGAGTTAACTTTTGTGCATGGCAAGAGGAGGGGATTCGGTTTCATTTTGTTGCATATGGATTTCCATTTTATACAAAACCATTTGTTGAAGATGCTATATTTCCTCTATTGCATGCTTTTAGCTCCTTTATCAAATATAGCATAGTTGTAGCTTTGTGAATTAGTCTTTGTGTCCTCTATTCTGTACCCATTGGTCAACCCGCCTGTTTTGGTACCAGTGCCATGCTGTTTTTGTTACTATTGCTCTGTAGTATAGTTTTAAGTCTGGTATCGCTATATCGCCTGATTCACACTTCCTGCTAGAATTGCTTTTGCTATTCTGGGTCTTATATTTTTCCATATGAATTCCATGATTGCTTTATCTATTTCTACAAGAAATGCCTTTGGGATTTTGATTGGCATTGCATTAAACCTATAGAAAACTTTTGGTAATTTTGCCATTTTGATGATGTTAGTTCTGCCTATCCAGGAACAGGGTATATTTTTCCATCTTCTAAGATCTTCTTCTACTTCCCTTTTTAGGGTTCTGTAGTTTTCATTGTATAAGGCTTTCACCTTTTTTGTTAGGTTGATTTTCAAGTATTTAATTTTTTTGACGATATTGTGAATGGAGTGTTTTTCCTCATTTCTGTTTCAGAAGTTTTGTCGCTGATATACAGAAATGCCTTTGATTTATGCGTTTTGATTGTATATCCTGCCACTTTGCTGAAATCATTTATTAGTTCTAGTAGTTTTTTTTGTAGACCCCTTTGGGTTTTCTATGTATAGAATCATGTCACCAGGAAATAGTGATAATTTACGTTCTTATTTTCCTATTTTTATGCCTTTGATTTCTTTCGTCTGTCTAATTGCTCTGGCCAGTGTTTCGAGAACTATATTGAATAGAACTGGTGACAGAGGGCATCCCTGTCTTGTTCCAGATTTTAGAGGGAATGCCTTCAATTTTTCTCCATTCATAATGATGCTAGCCTGAGACTTAGCATAGATAGCTTTTACAATGTCGAGGTTAGTTCCTGTTATCCCTATTTTTCTAATGTTTTGAACATAAAGAGATGCTGTACTTGGTCAAATGCTTTCTGCGTCTATCGAGATGATCATATGGTTCTTATCTTTAAGTCTATTGATGTGATGAATAACATTTATTGATTTTCGTATATTGAACCATCGTTGCATCCCAGGGATGAATCTTACTTGATCCTGGTGAAAAATTTTTTTGATGTGCCTTTGTATTCGATTAGGCAGATATTTATTGAGGATTTTTGCATCTAGGTTAATCAGATATATTGGTCTGTAGTTCTCTTTCTTTGAGTTGTCTTTTTCTGGTTTTGGAATTAGGGTGATGTTGGCCTCATAAAATGAATTTGGCAGAGCTCCCTCTTTTTCTATTTCCTGAAATAACTTGAAAAGTATTGGTATAAATTCTTCTTCAAAGGTTTTGTAAAACTCCGCTGTATAGCCATCCGTTCCTGCGCTTTTCTTGGTTGGTAGTCTTTTGATTGCTTCTTCTATTTCATCCATTGATATTGGTCGGTTTAAATTGTGTGTATCCTCCTGACTCAGTTTGGGCAAATCATATGACTTAAGAAATTTATCGATGTCTTCACTATTTTCTATTTTATTGGAATAATGATTTTCAAAATAATTTCTAATTATTTGATGTGCCTTTTTATTCGATTTGCCAGAATTTTATTGAGGATTTTTGCATGTAGGTTCATCAGATATATTGGTCTGTAGTTTTCTTTCTTTGAGGTGTCTTTTTCTGATTTCGGAATCAGCGTGATGTTGGCCTCATAGAATGAATTTGGCAGAGCTCCCTCTTTTTCTCTATCCTGAAATAACTTGAAAAGTATTGGCATTAAATCTTCTTTAAATGTTTTGTAAAACTCCGCTGTATAGCCATCCGTTCCTGGGCTTTTCTTGGTTGGTAGTCTTTTGATTGCTTCTTCTGTTTCATCCATTGACATTGGTCTGTTTAAATTGTGTGTATCCTCCTGACTCAGTCTGGGCAAATCATATGACTTAAGAAATTTGTTGATGTCTTCACTATATTCTATTTTATTGGAATATAGGTTTTCCAAATAATTTCTAATTGTCTTCTGTATTTCGGAAGCATCTGTTGTAATATAGCCTTTTTCATCCCATATGTTAGTAATTTGAGTTCTCTCTCTTCTTCTCTTCATTAGCATGGCTAAGGGTCTGTCGAACATATATATTTTTTCGAAGAACCACCTTTTAGTTTTGTTAATTTTTTCAATAGTTTCTTTTGTTTCAATTTTGTTGATTTCTGCTCTGATTTTAATTATTTCTTGCCTTCTGCTACATTTTCTGTTGTTTTGCTCTTCCTTTTCTAGGGCTTTGAGTTAAAGTGTGAGCTCATTTATTTGTTCGGTTTTACTTTTTTTCAGGAATGACCTCCAGGCAATGAATTTCCCTCTTAAAACTGCTTTCATTGTGTCCCATAGATTCCGATATGTTGCGTCTGTATTTTCATGTATCTCTAAGAATTTTTTGATTTCCTCCTTTATATCTTCTGTAACCCACTGATCATTCAGTAACATATTGTTCATTTTCCATGTGATGTAGGATTTTTCCTTCCTTCTTTTATCATTGAATTCCAGTTTCATTCCATTATGATCAGATAAAATGCATGGTATTATCTCCACACCTTTATATTTACTGAGGGTTGCCCTATGGCATCATATATTGTCTATTTTTGAGGAGGATCCATGTGCTGCTGAGAAAAAAAGTATATCCACTTGATGATGGTTGATATATTCTATATATGTTAGTTACATGTAGGTTATTGATTGTGATATTGAGTTCTATACTTTCTTTATTCAACTTTTGTTTGGAGGATCTGTCCAATGATGATAGATGTGTGTTGAAGTCACCCATAATTATTGTGTTGTGGTCTATTTCATTCTGGAGCTTGAGGAGAATTTGTTTCATGAACAACGTAGCACCATTATTTAGTGCATAAATATTGATAATTGTTATGTCTTGTTAGTGAATGGTTCCTTTTAACAGTATATAATGTCTTTCCTTATCCCTTTTGATTAAGTTAGTCTTGAAGTCGATTTTATTCGATATGAGGATGTCCACCCCTGCTTGTTTATGAGGATAAGTGTGCATGGTGTATTTTCTCCCAACCTTTCACCTTCAGCCTGTGTGTCTTTGCATTTCAGATGTGTCTCCTGGAGGCAACATATTGTTGGATTTGTTTATTTAATCCAAGTTACCACCCTATGTCGCTTTATTGGAGACTTTAAGCCATTTACATTCAGAGTTACTATTGATGTATGGTTTGTATGCCAGCCATGTTTGATTATTTATATTTTTTTTAATTTAGTTTGTTTCTCCATGACAAGCTTTCACCCTGCCTCTGTCATTACCAAGGTACTTCCCACTGATGGTTTTGGTTGTTGTTTTTCATTTCTTTCTTGTGTAGTGTTTTGCTCAAGACGCTTTGCAATGCTTGTTTTCTGGCTTCAAATTCTTTTAGCTTTTGTTTATCATGAAAGATTCTTATTTCGTTGTTGGACCTGATGGTTAATTATGCTGGATACATAATTCTTGGTTGGCATCCATTGTCTTTCAGTGTTTGATATACATTTTTCCAGGATCTTCTCGCTTTCAGCGTCTGTGATGAAATATCCATTGTTAACCTTATTTGTTTACCACTGAATGTATTCTGCCTCCATTCTCTTGTAGATTTATTATTTTCTCTTTGTTCTGTATATTGGATATCTTCATAACAATGTGTCTTGGCATTGGTCTACTGTGATTTTGTGTGCTCTTGTCCTGTATGCATCTACAATTTGTATATCCATTTCCTTTTTTATTTCTGGAAAGTTTTCTGTAATTATTTCATTCAGCAGTTTTCTCATTCCCTTGGTTTGAGTCTCTGTACCTTCCTCTATCCTGATGACTCGTAAGTGTGTTTTTTTTTTTTTATGTTATCCCAAATCTCTTGGATGTTTTTCTTGTGATTATTTTTGCCAGCCTTTCTGAGTTGGCTGGACTCGTTTCAAGATGATATATTTTGTCTTCATTATCTGACCTTTTGGCTTTTACTTGCTCCACTCTGTTAGTGATACTCTCAATGGAGTTCTTAATTTGGTTTATCATTTCCTTCATTTCTAGAATTATTGTTTGATTTTTTTATAATCTCTATCCTCTGATAAAGATGCTTAACTTTTTCTTTTATCTGTTTATGTAATTCATTTTCAATGTTTTCTTTTACTGTTTGGATTTTCTGTCTCGTATCCTCTTTAAGTTTCCATTCCATCTGTCTAAGGTATTCCTTGAGTTCTTTATATGACCATTTTTCTGATGACTCTAGGTCCTCCTGAATATTTAGGGTGTCCTTCGTGGTTTGTACTCCTTTTCTTCCTTTCTTGTTTATGCTGCTCATGTTACTTCTTGTTCTGTTTGACTGCTTAGTTACTGTTTACTCTTATAAATTTATTTGATGCTTGGGAGGAAAGATTTTAGAAGGGAAGGGAAAAAGTCACTAAAGAGAATGAGAGTAGGCAGGTAGAATGCAAGGAATGGGAAATAAGAAAATTGAGAAGAAATGAAAAGACAATAGAAAAAATAGAAAATAAAGAAAGAAAATGATTTTTTTAAAAAAATGATTATGATAATATAAAATTAAAATTAAAATTTTAAAAAATAATAATAACAAAAGAAAAAATTAAAAAAAATTAAAAACATTTTAAAAAAGTTAAAGAACAGCAACAAAAAAATGAAAATAAAAGAAAACAAAAAAAACAAAAACAAAAAAAACAAACTAATATAATAATAATAATAATAATAATAATAATAATAATAAATGCAGTCATAGATTGCAATAAACTTTTTTTCCATTAGGCAGAGCTGTGCCCACTGGGCCAAGCTTCTCCTTTCAATAGGTGGGAACCAATCACTGTGCAGCAGCTATTCCTCCCACACTGGGTGGGTGTCCAATCCTGAGTGCCTAGGGCCTTCTTTTGTGTTTCCTCAAGCCAGGCCCCACTCACCTGTGACACTCACCACAATACTGGCTACATGCCAGGTCTGCTGCACCGAGGAGCCCTGTTTTCATGAACGCCTGGGCACAATCTCCCTGTTTGTCTCCCTCAGACCCTAAGTTTGTAGAGCTTAGGCCTGAGAACCCCCAGCGAATTTGCTTGCACTCCGGAAGCCATGCCCCCGGAAGCTGGAGCAAGAGACTTCAGTTTTCAGCACTGGTGGGAGCGGTGCCCTGGAGGTCTGCACCACGAGTCATGTGCCACTCCTAATTCCCTTGTTCTGGATATCGCACTCAAGGGAGAGCTGGGAGGGGCTCTTAATATTTCCCCACAAGTTCGCAAATTTATAGGAATTTGCTTCACTTTCAATCACTTCCTGCTTCAGGACACATGTATTCTTCCATGTTTCTTGACAGGTCTTTTCATGAGACTTCTTTCAAGACACATGACTTTCAATTTCCATAATCACTTTTGAAGCAAAACTCACATAAACTTTATGATAAATTATAACTCTGATATTACCATTAGATGTATAACTGGTTGGAATTAATGATTGCATACCAATATAGGATTTCTTATATATTTTCAGATAAAAATTCAATCCATTATTTAAAGTGAAAAGAGTTATATTATTTATTCACAGTATGGTATATTCATGCATTATCTCTATATTCATAGACGCAGTGTACACTTCTTTATACCCCCAATACTAATTTATACGTCTTCAAAATATTGCTCCCTGAAACGGTGGAAGAAATACTCATGTCACCTGATCTACTTATACATTTAATCACAGAAATATTCGGAACACAAAATGCAAAGGTCACACTTATGTTTGTACCAAAGCCTAAAAGGAAAGTAAACATGGATTACTAAAAACATCCATGTCCATGTTGCCTAATGCTGTCAAATGTCAATCCTATTGGTGACTACATATTTGTTTCTTCTTAAGATTATATATTCAAACTCAACCCTACTGAAAATGTCTAATCCTATCCCTCACTTTATACATTGCCTGATTTCATTATGGCTCTATTTCTATCTGTTTCCTACATATTTTCCCCAGTTCATCATTGTGACTGACTCTTCACATGTGCTGACATTTACATTCACACTCTAATCCATAACCTATTGCTAATAAACTTTTGTTCCTAATCCTATACTCATTCTTTTTGTAAACCTACCGACTATCTTCCTAATCCGACCGACTATCCTTTTTTGACTGGTTGTTCTCTTCTACATTCAATCAAGCAAGGTACAAGGTCTTATGCCATTGTATATTGATCTATCTGAGACCTCTGTGCAGAATGCAATTCAATGCTAAGTATCACAATCAAGGGTCCAATGCCCTTCTGGGCTTCAAATGTTACCTAGATTTCTGGTTTCACACTTATATTTCACATATATATTCTGGTAAATATCGCAGTTTCAAATACCATTATTCATTCTGCAGGATGATTCCTAAACTAAATCCAACATGTTATTGACCCTAAACATACACTGTTCACTCAATCTAACTTTACAGAAGAGCAGGGACAGAGTTGGTCTTACAATACAGGAATGTAGGGGATCTTCCACCTGCTGAGAACCTCAAAGGTCCATGCAGACATGATCCCTGGAAAATAGGTAGGCAGCTATGAAGGACCTGAGAGAGCAAAAGTCATCTTCCATGGCAAACAACCTTGTCAGGATGAAGGGGTGTGTCTGAATCAGCCACTTTCTTCTTAATGTAGAGAAGATGGACCAAACAAGGTCTGTGTGGAGAGCTGTTCCCGTGTGCCTATGGTTGATATTCCATTCTAACTTGTGACAGTGTCACAGGAAGTAGGGGCAGCCTCCATCTCATGGGACCCTTGGAAGCAACTATTAGGACAAAGTGTTTGCCAAGGCATTGACCTATTCAGTTCCTGAAGGAAGTGACCTACCTTACTTCTTTGGTGATGGAACTCTCTGAACTTGGGATCCAGGAAGCCAGGCATCCAGAGCCAGTCCCAGTCCCAGTCCCAGTGGGCTCACTTGTTTAGTTTTACTAATGACAGATTCTGTCTTTTTTGGTACCTACTGATGTGAGGATGGCCAAATGCCAGGAGAGCTCTGAAGACGGGCCTTTCCTTAGTAACTAGGTAGTGGCTCACCGCTGGCTCCTAACAACTTCACAGAGTTGGCCAAGGAGACCAGATCTGACACAGTACAGGCCATTTCGGGGGAACATAGTAGGGCCCGCCAGTCAGAGGACACTCTGGATATTCACAGACTTACTTGGGGAAGGAGGTGCCTTTGTGTTTGTGGGTGTGAGTTTGTGGTTTTGTCTCATTTTCTTAGAATAGGTAGAAAAGCTGGTATGTCTGGTTTGCAGTGGACTGTTTCTAGATAGTCGTTTGACAAGGCAAGTGTTTCTATGTCTGTGTATAACACTGTGTCCGTGGTTGTAGACATTAGAAAAGAGAATGCATCAATGAATGTGTCCTGTATAGTAGAAAGCTTCCCAGCATTCATCCTGCCCAATTTATGACTGCACTGCAGGTTGCCTTATCGATGGGC
Organism: Callospermophilus lateralis; assembly: GCF_048772815.1. Classification (NCBI taxonomy): domain Eukaryota; kingdom Metazoa; phylum Chordata; class Mammalia; order Rodentia; family Sciuridae; genus Callospermophilus; species Callospermophilus lateralis. The sequence continues at coordinate 265,293 of NW_027513028.1, forward strand.
AACGCCTAATATCTTCCTAAGTTTCAGATTTCTTCCTGAATTCTGACCAATCTGCAGAATAGTCTCATGGTTTTGTGTCCAAGATAGGTACCACCCCAAGCTCTGTCACATGGCCATGTACTGAATAGCTGAAGGTAATGGCGAGCATCTTAGAAAACTCAGATATCAGTGTGACCAGGTAAGTCTCAGTGGAGAAACCATGTTTTGTGCCTTTTGCTTACCTATTTTTCTGTTTCACTGAATGACAGGAAGGTCTTTGCCTCAGGCCACCCATTTGTGAAGCATGAAAAAAACAGTTTTCATATGGAAATGATTGGGCATCACCTGTGGCTCTTTGCTTAATTGCTTTGAAAGGGATGTGTCTGAATCAGCCTCTTGGCCCTGTGTGAGGCTGTGGCTTAGATTCTCAGCACCTGATGGATATAAAGAAAGATCCCATGTGTGCATCCAAAACGAAAATGTCAAAATTCAGTCATTGTGGATGATGTCTCTCCCCTTCCTCTATTAGGTTGCAGACAATCATCAAGTGAGTATAGGGATCCTTTGGGTCAAATGAGTTTTTCAAAGCCATGCAGAGGTGCGTGGGTTTTCTCATGATTCCACTTCACATAAAGAATCTAAACCCCACAGTCAGTAGGCCTCAAATTGGAGAAGCAGAGCAGTTGTAATGGCAGGCCTATTTGATCACTCCTGGTTCACAGGTATGGTGTCCAGGCCACCCTGACTTTAGGCAAATGAGGGCCAAGGGAGCTTATTTTGGACACTCTCTTGCGCTGTACCCCTCATGGAAATCTCCAGCCAGAGGTTATAATGAGGGTCTATGTGGAAGAAGATGAGGGCCATGTGGGAATGTTTTGGTTTTAATTTTGGTCATTTGTGTGACAGTTGGAAGGGATGACTGGGTCCACCTCGGCTTGTACTCTGGTGTAATACTCCTTAGAGACTGAGTTGTAGAACTGACCTCAGAGAAGTATTGCCATGGATTGTGTGGGGATGTTAGGAGGCCACGCATGAGAGTCGCCCTTTGAAACTGAGATCTAGGCCAAGGGTGGCTTTCCACAGAACACTGAGAATCTCAGCCAGGATATCACATGATTTTATTCTGAAAAACTTGGCAGCCATAGTTGAGAGTCAAAACACACATGGACCTCACATTGTAGACCTCAATGGTCCTGGCTTCATGTGACCTTTTGCCACTATTTGGGATGCCTTGCCTGTGATTGTTCTCCAGAGCTTTTATTGAAATGAGCTTCCTTAACATTTAATGGTTCCTGAATGAATTGAAACCCACAGTGACTACAACTTCTTCCTTGAATAATGGCTAGATAAATACCATGAAATTTTTGAAATTTCCATGACGTGGTGGCACTGGAAAACCTTTGGATGTCCTGATGCTGATCATAGTATTCCAGACAGTGCCTTGATTGGCAGGGTTTCATGAAAATGGTGAAGAACAGAGATGCCAGTTAGTTGTCGCCTGCTGATTAGTGGGCCTAGAGCAGTGGTGGACAGATGTGTGACAAAACATCTGTGGTGGGGCCACGTGGATCTGCCATTGGCTTCCAAATGGCTTGTGACTGATATGGTTACAGCCAACAGACCCAATAGGTAAAGGCATCTTGTTATATGGAGAGGTTTCAGGGAAATGTTCAGAATCAGGTTGCTATGATCAAGGGGGCAAGCTATGTGGGATAGAAGCCTGGTTATTGCATTCTCCTGCAAACCCTCACCCACCACACGTGACTAAACTCCCTCCAGCAATGTGTCCCAATTGAACTCCTTTATTTCGTGAAGCAAATACCAAACTCCCAATGCAGCAGCAAGAAACACCACTAAAAGTGGAGGATGAACAAATGTCTTCCCAGTTAACACAGGGAGAAACTTAGCCCCAGTGTCCACAGTTTAGCTACAAAAAAAGAATTCAGCACTGCTGCCACATGTTCAATGAAAAATAAGAAACCATGTCTTACAAGTCACATATATGCAGAACCAGCTTTGATGGTCTCTCTACAAAAGAACTAAATCTCCTGAAAACAACATATATTTCAAGTGACCAACCTCAGAGGCAGTTTCTCAAGAATTCTTTCGGCCAGCAGAGATCCATGTTTGAGGAGTGTTTACCTTTTGCCTTACTTTTTTGAACTCTGCTACCACCTCCAAGGTTGTGAACTCCTGAGCATATTCCATTCCAGATATGTATTCACAGATTTTCTAACTCTTCTCCTCTAACTGTGTCCTACTTTGGTAAAAGATAATGTCAAGGCATTGTTCTGGATGAGAGTGGGAAGATTTTGGGTAGGACATATTTGCATAGGCATTGGATACATTTTTCAATTTCCCTTCAAAATACTGAATCTCTGACCCTAACCAATTCCCAACTAGACTCTGACTACTAATCCTAATATGATGGAGAAAAATAACAAAAAACAGAAAAGAAGTACAAGCAGTTCAGAGGAGGCAAGGTGTATACTAGGACTTGCCTTTTGCATAATATAGGGTAGGAGTTATAAATCTTGCAAATTTTTTTTTGAAATAGTTCTCCATGAGTTTTTAAAGTTAACAAATATGTGAATTCCTTTCTCCCTTTCTCTGTAGCCTATTAAGCACATGTATTTTTATATGCACATATAGATTTCTACCTGGTACCACACGTACATTCTTGTGAGGTGTTTGACTTGGCAGATAGAAATTGTGAGAAGAGATCACTCCTCGTAAATGCTGTTGGAACTGAAATTTCAAACTATGGGTGAACTTTCTAGTTGAACAACATTATGCATAAATCCATGTTCAGTATAATGAATATTTTTGGATCTGTGTATGATATATATTTCATGATGAATTTTGATTGGCATATATATTGCTAGTTTTTAATGTCTCTCTCTCTCTCTCTGTATATATATATATATATATATATATATATATATATATATATATATATATACTCTCCAGATTTTTCAAAATATGTAATATATGTGACTTATTATACAATCCCTAAATTCATTCATATTCATTTATGTGGATTTATAATCAACTATTCACAAGATTATTTTCTAAAATATTCATCCACCTGAAATTCATATTTGTTTCCTATTACTGACAAATAACTTCAGTGAATGGTGTATACAAATCCTAATATTTCTACAGTAACTGACCCAGTTTAACATCAACGCAAGCAGATTCCTATGGGACATGATATATATTTTGACATTCATATTAATTCAACAATGGGACATTATTATTTCTTCAGTTTATGCACATCATAGTATATATATTTCATCCAAAATTTCAAAAATATATAGGAATTTGTTTCACTTTCAATCACTTCCTGCTTCTGAACACATGAATTCCTCCATGTTGCTTTACTGGTATTTTCATGAGACTTCTTTCCAAACACATTATTTTCGATTTCCAAAATCAATTTTGAAGCAAAACTCACACACTCTTCATGAAAATCCTAATACTAATATTATCATTGATGTATAACTGGTTGTAATGAATGTCTGTATATCAATATTTGATTTCCTGTATATTTTCAGATATCAATTCAATTCATTATTTATAGTGGAATGAGTATATGTTTTATTCAGAGTATGTTCTATTCATGCATTATCTGTATATTCATAGAAACAGGGTACACCTCTTTGTACCCCCAATACTAATTTATATGTCTTCAAAATATTGCTCCCAGAAATGGTGGAAGATATACTCATGTCACCTGATCTACATATATATTTTATCACAGTAATATTATGGACACAAAATGCAAAGGTCACACTTATGTTTGTACCAAAGCCTAAATGGAAAGTGAGCATGGATTAGTAATTACATCCATGTCCAGGTTGCCTAATGCTCTCAAATGTCAATCCAATTGGTGACTACATATTTGTTTCTTGCTAAGATTATATATTCAACCTCAACCCTGTTGAAAATGTCTAATCCTATAACTCACATTATACTTTGCCTGATTTCCTTTTGTCTCAATTGATATTTACTTTCATACATATTTTCCCCAGTTCATCATTGTGAATGACTCTTCACATGTGCTGACATTTACATTCACTCTCTACCCGAAACCCTATTGCTAAAAAACTTTTGGTCCAAATCCTATACTCACTCTTCTTTCTAAACCTTCTGACTATCTTCCTAATCCTACCGATTATCCCTTTTTGACTGCATGTTCTCTTCAACATTCAATCATCCAAGGTAAAGGTCCTATGCCATTGTATAGCGATTAATCAGAGACATCTGTGCAGAACATAATTCAAAGCTAAGTATCCTACCCAAGGGCCCAATACACTTCTGGGCTTCAAAACTTACATAGATTTGGGTTTTCAAACTTATATTTCACCTTTATATTCTTTTAAATATCGCAGGTTCCCAATAACATTATTCATCCCGCAGAATGATTCCTAACCGAAATCGAACCTGTTATTAACCCTAACCATACGCTGTTCCCTCAATCTAACTTTAAAGAGGAGCAGGGACAGAGTTGGTCTTACAATACAGGAATGTAGGGGATCTTCCACCTGCTGAGAACCTCAAAGGTCAATGCAGAAATGATCCTTGGAGAAGTTGTAGGCAGCTATGTAGTACCAAAGAGAGCAAAAGTCTTCTGACATGGTAAAGAACCTGGACAGGATGAAAGGATGTGTCTGAATCAGCCTCTCTCTTCTTAATGTAGAGAAGATGGACCAAAGCATGCCTGTATGGAGAGAAGTTCCCCCGTGCATATGGTTGATATACCATTCTAACTTGTGACAGTGTCACAGAAAGTAGGAACAGCCTCCATCTCATGGGACCCTTGGCAGCAACTGCTAGGACAAAGTGGTTGCCAAGGCAGTGACCTCATTCATTTCATGAAGAAAGTGACTTCACCTAACTTACTTGGTGATGGAACTCTCTGAACTTGGGATCAAGGAAGCCAGGCATCCAGAGCCAGTCCCAGTCACAGTCCCAGTGGGATCACATGTTTGGTTTTACCAAGGGCAGAGAGTCTTTTTTTGGTACCTACTGATGTGAGAATGGCCAAATGCCAGGACAGCTCTGAAGAGGGTCCGTTCCTAAGAAAGCAGGTAGTTGGTCATCGCTGGTTCCTGACAACTTCACAGATTTGGCCACGGAGACCAGATCTGAGACAGGGCAGGCCAGTTCGGGGTAACAATATGGTCCACAGACAGAGGACACTCCGGATAATCACAGACATATTGGGGGAAGGAAGTGCCTTTGTGGGTGTGGGTGTGAGTTTGTGGTTTTGTCTCATGTTCTGAGAATAGGTAGGAAAGGCGGTTTGTTTGGTTTGGAGTGGACTGTTTCTAAAAAGTCGTTTGAAAAGGCGAGTGTTTCTATATCTGTGTATCTCACTGTGTCCGTGGTTGTAGACATGAGAAAAGAGAATGCATCAATGGATATGTCCTGTCTAGAAGAAAGTTTTCCAGCATTCATCCTACCCAATTTATGACTGGACTTCAGGTTGCCTTATGGATGGGCCACCCCTACTATCGTCCTAAGTTCCTGTTTTCTTCCTAAATTTTGGCCACTACTCAGAATAGGCTCATGGTTTTGTGTCCAAGATATGTAACACCTCCAAGCTCTGTGACATGGCCATGTACTGGATAGCTGAATGGAATGGCGAGCATCTCAGGAAACTCAGATATCAGTGTGACCAGGAAAGTCTCAGTGGAGAAACACTGTTTTGGGCCTTCTGCTTACCTATTTTTCTGTTGCCCTGAATGTCAGGAAGGTCCTTACCTCAGGCCACTCCTTTTTGAAGCCTGAAGTAAACAGTTTTTAAATGCAAATGAATGGGCATCACCTGTGGTGCTTTGCTTAATTGCTTTCGAAAGGGATGTGTCTGAATCAGCCGCTTGGCTCTGGGTCAGGCTATGGATTAGATTCTCAGCACCTGATGGATATAAAAAAAGTTCCCATGTGTGTATTGAAAACAAAAATGGTAAAAATATCAGTCATTGTGCATGAAGTTTCCTGCCTTCCTCTGTTAGGTTCCTGACCTCCATCAAGTGAGAATAGGATCCTCTGGGTCAAATGAGTTCTTTGAACTCCTGCACAAGTGCTTGGGTTCTCCCATGATGCCAAATCACATAAAGAATCTATACCTGACAGTCAGTAGGCCTCAAATTGGAGAAGCAGAGCAGTATTAAAGGCAGGCCTATTTGATCACTCCTGGTTTACAGGAAGGGTGTCAAGGCCACGCTCACTTTAGGCAAATGACGGGCAAGGGTGCATATTTTGGACATTGTCTTGGGCTGCGCTCCTAATGGAACCTCCAGCAAGAGTTTATGATGAGTGTCTATATGGAAGAAGATGAGGGTCATGTGGGAAAGTTTTGGTTTCAATTGTGGTCATTTGTGTGGCGGTTGGAAGAGATGACTGGGTCCACATGGGCTTGAACTCTGGTGTGATTCTCCTTCGAGACTGAGTTCTGGAACTGACCTCAGAGAAGTATTGCCATTAATTGTGTTGGGATTGTAGGAGGACACGCATGAGAGTCACCCTTGAAACCTGAGATTGGGCCCTGGGTGGCTTTCCACAGAGCACTGAGAATCTCAGCCAGGATATCACATGATTTTATTCTGAAAGACTTGGCAGCTATAGTTAAGAGTCAAAACACACATGGACCTCACATTTTAGACCTCAATGGGCCAGTCTGCATGTGACATTTTGACCACTCTTTGGGAAGCCTTGCCTGTGAGAGATCTCCAGAGCTTTCATTGAAATGAGCTTCCTCACCATTTCATGGTTCTTGGATGAATGGAAACCCCAAAGTGCCTCCAACTTCATTCTTGAACAATGGATAGATAAATACCATGAAATTTTTGAAATTCCCAATGACCAGGTGGCACTGGAGAACCATTGGATGTCCTATTGCTGCTCATGAGTGTACAAGACAGTGCCTTGATTGACTGGATTTCTTGACAATGGTGTAGAACAGAGATGCCAGTAAGTTGGAGCCTGCTGAGTAGTGAGCCTAGAGCAGTGGTGTGCAGTTGTCTGATAATATATTTGTGGTGTGGCCATGTGGGTGTGTCATTGGCTTCCAAATGGCTTGTGACTGATTTGGTGCAGCCAGCAGAAAATTATATGAAAAGGCATCTGGTTATATGGACAGGTTTCAGGGCAATGTTCAGAATCAGGTTGCTATGGACAAGGGAGCAAGCAATGTGGGATAGAAGCCTGGTTGGTGCATTCTCCTGAAGACCCTGACCCACCACACCTTACAGGACTCCCACCAGCACTGTGACCCATTTGAAATCCTTGTATGTTGTGAAGCAAATACAAAACACCCAGTGCAGCTGCAAGAAACACCACGAAAATTGGAGGATGACCAAATGGCTTCAAAGTCCACACAGGGAGACACTTAGCCCCCAGTGGCCACAGTTTATCTACAAAGAGAGAATTCATCACTGCTTCCTCATGTTCATTAGAAAATAAGAAACCATACCCTCCAGGTCACATAGATGCAGACCCAGCTTTGATGGTATCTGTACACAGGGAGCTAAAGCTCCTGACAACAACATATACTTCAAGTGCCCAACCTCAGAGCCAGTTTCTCAAGAAGTCTTAATGCCAGCATAGCTCCATGTTTGTGGAGTGTTTACACTGTCCCTTACATTTGGAAACTCCTCTACCACCTCCTGAACATTTTCCATTCCAGGTATGTATTCACAGATTTTCTAACTCTTCTTCTCTAATTGTGTCTTACTAGGGGCGAAGATATTGTCAAGGCATTGTTCTGGATGAAAGTGGAAAATTTTTGTAGCACATATTTGCATACACATTGGATTCATTTTCCTATTTTCCATTTGAAATACTTAATAACTGACACTAACCCATACCCTAATAGACTCTTACTACTAATCCTAATATGATGGAGTAAAATAACCCAAACAGAATAGAAATACAAACATTTCAGAGGAGGCATGGTGTATAGTTAGACTTGGCTTTTGCATGATAATGTGTAGGTGTTATAAATCTAGTTAATTTTTAATTGAAATAGTTCCATGTGTACTTAAAGTTAACAAATGTGTGAATTCCTGTCACCCTTTCTCTGTAGCCTATTCAGCACATGTATTTTTATATGCACATATAGAATTCTACCTGGTACCACAGGTACATTCTTGTGAGGTGGCTGACTTGGCAGATAGAAATTGTGAGAATAGATCACTCCGCCTAAACGCTGTTGAAACTGAAATTTCAAACTCTGGGTGAGCTTCCTAGTTGAACAACATTATACATAAATCCATGTTCAGTAAAATGAATATTTTTGGATCTGTGGATGATATATATTTCATGGTGAATTTCGATTGGCATATGTATTGCTAATTTTTAATGTCTGTGTGTGTGTGTGTGTGTGTGTGTGTGTATATATATATATATATATATATATATATATATATATATATATATACACTCTAAATTTATTTAAAATATAAAATATATGTGTCTTATTATAAACTCCCTAAATTCATTCATATTCATGTATGTGGATTTAGAGTTAACATTTCACAAGATTATTCACGGAAATATTCATCCACCTGAAATACATATTTTTTTCCTAGAAATGAAAACTAACTTCAGTGAATGGTGGATACAAATCCTAATATTTCTACAATAATTGATCCAGTTTCTCATCGATGCAAGTAGATTCCTATGGGACATGATGTGTATTTTGATGTTCATTCTTATTCACCACTGGTATGTTACAATTTCTTCAGTTTATGCACATTATAGGATATATATTTCATCCATACGTTAGCAAAATTATAGGCATTTGTTTCACTTTCAATCATTTTCTGCTTTAGAACACATGTAATCCTCCATGTTTCTTGACTGGTTTGTTTATGAGACTTCATTCCAAACATATTATTTTCGATTTCCATAATCATATTTGAAGCAAAACTCACACACCCTTCATGATAAACTATAACCCTAATATTACTATTAGATGTATAACTGGTTGGAATGAATGATTGTATATCAATATAAGATTTCTTATATATTTTCAGATATCAAATAAATCCATTATTTAAAGTGGAACCAGTTATATTATTTATTCACACTATTGTCTATTCATGCATTGTCTCTATATTCATAGACACAGGGTACACCTCTTTGTAAACCCAATACTAATTTATACGTCTTCAAAATTTTGCTCCCAGTAATGGTGGAAGAAATACTCATGATATCTGATCTACATATACATTTTATGACAGTAATATTCTGGACAGAAAAAGAAAAGTCACACTTATGTTTGCACCAAAGCCTAAATGTAAAGTGAACATGGATTACTAAAACCATCCATGTCAAGTTTGGCTAATGCTCTCAAAAGTCAATCCTATTTGTGACAACATATTTGTTTCTTGCTAAGTTTATATATTCAAACTCAACCCTGTTGAAAATATCTAATCCTATCTCTCACTTTATACTTTTCCTGGTTTCATAATGTCTCTATTTATATCAGCTTTCCTACATACTTTCCACAGTTCATCATTGTGACTGACTCTTCAATTGTGCTGACATTTACATTCACACTCTAATCCAAACCCTATTGCTAAGGAACTTTTTTTCCAAATCCTATACTCACTCTTCTTCTTAAACCTACTGACTATCTTCTTAATCCTACCCATTATCCCTTTTTGACTGGATGTTCTCTTATACATTCAATAATACAAGGTACAGTGTCTAATGCCATTGTATATCGATCTATCTCAGACATCTGTGCAGAACATAATTCAATGCTAAGTATCACAATCAAGGGCCCATCCCCATTCTGCGCTTCAAATCTTATTTAGATTTCTGTTTTCATACATATATTTCACCTATATATACTTATAAATGTCGCAGGTTCCCAGTACCATTATTCATCCAGCAGAATGATTCCTAATTCAAATTGAACATATTATTAACCCTAACCATACACTGTTCCCTCAATCTAACTTTACAGAAGAGCAGGGACAGAGTTGGTCTTACAATACAGGAATATAGGGGATCTTCCACCTCCTGAGAACCTCAAGGTCCATGCAGAAATGATCCCTGGAGAAGATGTAAACAACTATGAAGGACCTGAGAGAGCAAAAGTCAGCATCCATGGCAAACAACCTGGTCAGGATGAAAGGTTGTTTATGAATCAGCCTCTCTCTTCTTATTGTAGAGAAGATGGACCAAACCAGGTTGGTGTGGAGAGCTGTTCCTATGTGCCTATGGTTGATATACCATTCTACCTTGTGAAAGTGTCACAGAAAGTAGGGGCAGCCTCCATCTCATGGTCGTCTTGGAAGCAACTGTTAGGACAAAGTGGTTACCAAGGCAGTGATCTGATTCAGTTCCTTAAGGAAGTGACCTCACCTCACTTCTTTGTTGATGGAACTCTCTGAACTTGGTATCCAAGAAGCCAGGCACCAAGAGGCAGTCCCAATCCCAGTGGTCTCACTTGTATGGATTTACCAAGGACAGAGTCAGTCATTCTTGGTACCTACTGATGTGAGGACAGCCAAAACCAGGAAAGCTCTGAAGAGGGGCTTTTCCTGAGAAAGTAGGTAGTGGCTCACTGCTGGCTCCTGACAACTTCACAGAGTTGGCCAAGGAGACCAGATCTGAGACAGGACAGGCCATTTCATTGGAACATAGTATGGCCCACCAGTCAGAGGACACTCCGGATAGTCACAGACCTACTTGGGGGAAGGATGTGTCTTTGTGGGAGTGGGTGTGGGTTTGTGGTTTTGTCTCATATTCTGAGAATAGGTAGGAATGGCGGTTTGTTTGGTTTGGAGGGAACTGTTTCTAGTAAGTCATTTGACAAGGCGAGTGTTTCTATGTCTGTTTATACCACTGTGTCCCTGGTTGTAGACATTAGAAAAGAAAATGCATCAATGGGTGAGTCCTGTCTAGTAGAAAGCTTCTCAGCTTTCATCCTGCCCAATTCATGAATGGACTGCGGCTTGACTTATCAATGGGGAACACCTGCTAACTTCTTAAGTTCCTGTTTTCTTCCTGAATTGTGTGCACTCTCCAGAATAGGCTCATGGTTTTGTGTCCATGATATGTACCTCCTCAAATGTCTGTGACATGGCCATGTACTGGATAGCTGAAGGGAATGGCGAGCATCTCAGAAAGCTCAGATATCAGTGTGACCAGGAATGCCTCAGTGGAAAAACCCTGCTTTGGACATTTTGCTTACCTATTCTTCTGTTGCCCTGAAAGTCAGGAAGGTCTTTGCATCAGGTGTGTCATGTGGGAGTGTTTTGGTTTTAATTGTGGTCATTTTTGTGGCCGTTGGAAGAGATGACTATGTCCACCTGGGCTTGAACACTTATGTGATTCCCCTTAGAGACTGAGTTCTGCAACTGACCTCAAAGAAGGATTGCCATGTATTGTGTTGGGATTTTAGGAGGCCACGCATGAGAGTCGCACTTGGAAACTGAGATCTAGGCCCAGGGAGGCTTTCGGAAGAGCACTGGAAATTTCAGGAAGGACATCACATGATTTTATTCTTAAAGACTTGGCAGCCATCGTTGCAAGTCAAAACACACATGGACCTCACATTGTAGACCTCAAATGCCTGGCTTAATGTGACCTTTTAGCCTGTTTTTGGGAAGCCTTGCCTGTTAGAATTCTCCAGAGCTTTCATTGAAATGAGCTGCTTCTCCATTTTATGGTTCCTGAATGAATTGAAACCCACAGTGCCTTCAACTTCATCCATGAAAAATGCCTAGATAAATATCATTAAAGTTTGGAAATTCCCATCACCTGGTGGCACTGGAGAACCTTTGGGTGTCCTATTGCTGATCATGAGTGTACCAGACAGTGCCTTGATTGACTGGGTTTCATGAAAATGGTATAGAACAGAGATGCCAGTAACTTGGAGCCTGATGAGTAGTCGGCCTAGAGCAGTGGTGTCCAGGTGTGTGTTAAAACATCTGTGGTGGGGTGATGTGGATATGCCATTGGCTTCCAAATGCCTTGTGACTGATATGGTGCAGCCCCCATACCCTTGTATGTAAAGGCATCTTGTTATATGGAGAGGTTGCAGGGCAATGTTTAGAATCAGATTGCTATGGTCAAGGGGCAAGCTATGTGGGATATAAGCCAGGTTGGTGCATTCTCCTGCAGACCCTTACCCACCACACGTGACAGAACTCCCTCCATCACTGTGTCCCAGTTGAACTTCTCGTATTTTGTGAAGCAAATACCAAACTCCCAGTGCAGCTGCAAGAAACACCACGAAAATTGGAGGATGACCAAATGGCTTCACAGTCCACACTAGAAGACACTTAGCCCCCAGTGGCAACAGTTTACCTATAAAGAGAGAATTCAGCCCTGCTGCCTCATGTTCATAGGAAAAAAAGAAACCATGTCCTCCAGGTCATATAGATGCAGACCCAGCTTTGATGGTCTCACTACAAAGGAAGCTAAAGCTCCTGTCATCAACATATATTTCAGGTGCCCAACCTCAGAGGCAGTTTTTCAAAAAGTCTTTAGGCCATAAGAGCTCCATGTTTTTGGAGTTTTTACCCTGTCCCTTACTTTTTGAAACTTCTCTACAACCTCGAAGGTTGTGAACTCCTGAGCATTTTCCATTACCGATATGTATTCACAGATTTTCTAACTCTTCTCCTCTAAATGTGTCTTACTTGGGGTGAAGGAAATGTCAAGGCATTGTTCTGAATGAGAGTTGGAAGATTTTTGGGTAGCACATATTTGCCTACACATTGGATTCATTTTCCAATTTTCCATTCGAATACTGAATCCCTGACTGTCAAGGGTAGAAGGAATTCTTTTTCAAAGAACAGCCTTGACACTTACAAGAAACAGCCACCAGGAGACATCCTGTCTGGAAGACATCCTGTAGCCATATGTGTCCCTGAGATATCCTGTGGCCATCTTTCTTCCAGAAACATCCTGAAGTTATCTCACCTTGTGAAGACATCCAGGAACTGCCGATAAGAGAGTTTTCCCAAATCTAGCATTTTAATACCCATGTGTGAACAATAAAATTTTCCAGCTTGATCAGAACTCCTGTGTTGCTCTCATCTCTCGTGTCTCTTGTCCCTTCATTCCTCCCCATCTAGGTTCGCTGCCCATGTTGATGTGTCCTGCCGGCCGGGACATCTGGCGCCCACCGAGTGGGGCTCAAGCCATTGACTGAGGGGGAACCCCTTCCTCCTGGAAGACTTGATCAAGAGGAGCCCGCGATCGTCTCAGCAGACACCACCCGAAGACATATCCAGGAGGAGGGTGGGAATGATGCACGGTGAGTGACCCACCATGTGACAAGCAGTATCGTCACATGATTTGTTTATTTCAGGCCTCAAGGAGTTCTTCAAGACATGGGGGGCACATGTTAAGAAAAAGGACTTAAAATTTTTCTTTTCACACATAGGAGCATTGTGTCCATGGTTTCCTCTTGAAGGGACCATTGATGGCAAAAATGGCTTAGAGTAGGAGACTGTTTAAAAGATTATTATGAATCCTTTGGCCCAGAAAAAATGCCAGTTCCCACCTTTTCTTACTGGAACTTAATTAATGAAATTCTTAAAAGTTTTCGCTTTGACAATGGTACCTTACAACTTGTCAGGATTGGGGAAGAGATTATGCAAAAGACCTCTCGTCCCTCCTCTGCATGCCCATCATTAGTATAGACATAGACCCTTCTCAGTCTTCCCAGGACCCTGAGAACCTTCCTGGTCCCCCTAAAAATACGACCCTAATTAATAAGGCTCCAATGAATAAAACCACCTTTATCCAGTTTTAAATCCCAGAGACACATTGACCCCTGGGAAGGACACTATCTTGGAGAAGGAAGCAGCTCTCTACCATTCAGAAGACCCGCAACCTCTCAGGACCCTGCCACAGCCTACAGGATTTACACATCCACCTCCCTCCTATATCCCTCCTGCCTTTTGTGCTCTGGCCCTTCAGGGGCCAAGTGCCCCCCCAGATATTTTTTCCCTACTTACCCCACCTAACCTCGCTCCCTTGCCAGCATCCTTCCAACATAGACGGGAAGAGATGCAACTTTTAAAATAATTAAATTCCCTTGACTCTGAGCTCTCTTCATTAGCCTTAGCTATGGAGTCAATGCAAGCTGGCCCACAGCGGTCTAATACAAAGTCGAAGCCACTCCATCGGCCTGTTCTCACCTTCCCAGTCACCACCAGTCAGCTAGATAAGCCTGCCCAGGCTGAGGTCAAAGACTTCGATGAGGAACAAGAGGAGGAAGCGGGGGAAATGGATCAAGGAGATCAGGACTCAGAGGATGAGGAGTTCACCCCTGGGCAGGAAGGAACCCAGAGTCTACAAAAAATTAAGCCTATGTTTTCTTGAAAAACTTAATAAGGCTTGTGCTCACTATGGCCCCACTGTGCCCTACACGTTGGCTTTATTAGAAATCCACAGCGCACAATGGCTTACTCCCAATGATTGGAAATTTTTAGACCAAGCTACCTTCAGTGCTGAGACTTCCTGTTATGGAATGCAGATTTCGAAGACAATGTCGGGAAACTGCTCAAATAATTTTAACTAAGGCCTCCTCTGAATCTGGGACTTAAGTTTAGCTAGTGGGCAATGCGCCTTTTGACACTAAAAATAACAGGCACGTTTCCCTCCTGGACTCTTGGCGCAGACTCAGATGGCTGGTTTTCCTGCTTGGTGACACCTCCCTCAAAAGGCCTCGGCTACCAATTCCCTGGCAAAAATTTGACAAGTGCCCCACGAGCCTTAGAGGTAGTTTGTTCCCCGGCTTAACCTAGCTGCGGAATGCTTGCATGAACCAAGCGAAGGTGAAAGCACCTATGTAAAACATCTTGCCTTTGAAAATGCCAACCCAGCATGTCAGGATGTTTTTCAACCACATAAGGATAAAGGGAAACTTTCTGAATTTATTAGACTCTGTGCAGGCGTGGGTGCAACCCATGCCATGGGTCTCGCTTTAGGGGCCGCCTTTACCAAGGCGTTTCACAATCCTGGCTCACGTACTTGCTTTACTTGTAAACAACCTGGCCATTTTGCATGTGGGTGTCCGACAGGCAAACAAAGCCTAGGAATAGCGTCTCCTCAAACTGGGGCTTAACCGCCCCCAGCTACCCTTTTCCATAGAAGTGGTAAAGGTCATCACTGGGGCAGTGAGTGTAGATCTAAGACAAATGCTCTCAGACAGCCTATTTCTTCCTGCTTCTCGGGAAACTCCCTGCGGGGCCAGCCCCTGGCCACAACATCCCCCAGGACAAACACAGGAGCAATAAGGTTTGTTCCCTCCCAAACTCCCAACGTACCACAAAATCCTTCTCCACAATTGCCTCCCTCCAACTAGCCACCCCAGGCAGCGCAAAATTGGACCTCTGTGCCACCACAGTTACAATATTAGACTCAATGCAAGGGCCCCAGATAATACCCACTGGAATTATGGGTCCCCCTCCATCTCATACATGTGCCCTTATTCTTGGAAGAGCCTCCACTACCATACAAGGTGTTCAGGTCTTCGCTGGCATTAATGATAATGATTTCACTGAAGAAATAAAAATACTGGCCACTGCTATTAATGGAGTTGCCGCCATCCCAGCAGGAACAAGACTTGCACAATTAATTCTCCTTCCCTTGGATTCAGGAGGCATTTCCACCACCCAAACCTACCTCGGGGGGCTGCCTTCTTAGGCTTCTCTGATGTGTATTGGGTTCAACCCATTTCTCACAATAGACCCACCCTTACCTTACTTACTGAAGGAAAGGAATTCCAAGGAGTTCTAGATATTGGAGCTGATGCCACAATTATTTCTCAAAAATACTAGCCATCAGGTTGGCCCCTCACTCCATCCTTGACTGACCTTAAAGGGATAGAAAAATAAAAAAATCCTCTGGTCAGCTCAAGGTCTATTAGCTGCACTGATAAAGATGGTAATAAGTCAACTGTCACTCCTTTCGTTGATTCTGACCTCCCTGTTAACGTATAGGGTGGAGATATTTTGAGTCATTGGAAGTTATTCTCGCCAGTCCCAATTCCATGGTGACTCATCAAATGCTTCCTATGAATTTTGTTCCTGGTACAGGCCTGGGGATACTGAAACAAGGACTGGTGGAGCCTATACAACCCATAAAAAAAACAAATACATGTGGACTTGTGTATTCAGATTTTTAGTGTCGGTCCCTGATCCTCCTGTACCCCATGCAGATAAAATTATTTGGGAGACTCAGACTCCTGTGTTGGTGGATCAGTGGCCCCTTACCCAAGAAAAATTGGAGGCTGCCTCCACGTTAGTGCTGGAACAGCTGGCAGCAGGCCATGTAAAGCCCTCAACCTCACCATGGATTACTCCTATTTTTATTATCAAGAAAAAATCAGGCAAGTGGCGCCTTTTACAATATTTGTGTGCCATTAATAAAGTTATGTGCCCGATGGGAGCACTACAGCCAGGCATTCCCACACCAGTGGCGATTCCAAAAACCTATTGTAAAATGGTTATTGACTTAAAAGATTGCTTTTTTACCATTCCTTTACATCCTGAGGATAGACCCTATTTTGCCTTTAGTCTCCCTCGCATTAATTTTCTGGGCCCTATGCAGAGATTTCAATGGAAGGTTCTTCCCCAAGGTATGGCCAACAGCCCTAGTCTTTGCCAAAAATACGTTGCTCAATCAGTAGACCCTATGAGAGAGCGATGAGCACAAAATTATATTTTACATTATATGGATGATTTGTTAATTGCTGCACCTAATACCCATGACCTTAATAATTGTTACTTGGACTTTTACAAAACCTCACTACCTTGGGACTACAGATAGCTCCAGATAAGTTTCAAACACAGGACCCTTATACCTATTTGGGCCTTAAACTTCAAGATAATCAGATCCAAATTCCTAAAATACAACTATGTGTGGACCATATTCACACACTTAATGATTTTCAAATATTACTGGGGGATATTCAATTGCTAGGAACATATTTAAAATTACCCACTTGTGTACTTTTGCACCTTAATGATATTTTGATAGGTGATTCCCACCCCTCCTCCCCTCAAAAGCTTACTCCCGAGGCATGACATGCATTAAACCAAGCCACAGAAGCCATTGCCCAAAAGTTTGTTACACAAATTTCTTATAACCTTCCTCTGGTTCTGGTTATTTTCCACACTCCTCATACACCCACAGGAATATTTTGGCAGCGAGATCCACATTTTAAAAATAAAGGCTGCCCCTTGCTTTTGGTCCTTGTACCCACCACATCCTCCAAGGTTATTACTGTTTATCTTGCTCAGGTAGCTTCTCTTATTTTTAAAGGTCGTTTGCTTTCTCGACAACATTTTGGCAAAGACCCTGATAATATTTTAATTCCATATACTAAGGACCAAACCCTTACTACAATTTTTACTACAGACATGGATGAATGGGATATTGCCCTATCAGGCTTTTTGGGAACAATTCATAAAGACATCCCCAATGACCCCCTTTTAAATTTTGTCCAGTTACATCCATTTATTTTTCCCAAAATTACTCAAAAGGCTCCCATTCCTCAAGCCCTTACCTTTTTTACAGACGGTTCCAGTAATGGCCGTGCAGTCTTTGTTGTCAATAACAAGCCTACCACCTTTGATACTGTCTATCAGTCAGCTCAGTTTGTGGAATTGTTCGCCATAACACAAGTTTTTATAAAGTTTTTTGATAATCTTGTTAATATTTATACAGACAGTGCCTACATTGCTCATTCTGTGCCCCTTCTGGAGATTTCACCCACCATTAAGGCTTCTTCCAATTCCCCCTTTCTGTTTCACCAGCTTCAGCCGCTAATTCAGGCCAGAAAACATCCATTTTCCTTAGGACACATCATGACACACTCTGACTTTCTGAGCCCTCTAACACAAGGTAATGCCCAAGCTGATGCAGCAACACGTTCCATGTTTCCAATTTTTGTTGGCTCCATTCAAAAGGCCATGGAGTTACACAATCTTCACCATCTAAATTCCCAGAGCCATCGATTACTTTGGAAAATTACCAGGCAACATGCATGAGAAATAGTAAAAGCATGCCCTGCTTGCACTGTCTCCCTCCCCATTCAACACTTCTGAGTTAACCCCCGAGGATTACTGCCCAATCAGATTTAGCAAATGGATGTTATTCATTTTCCTGAATTTTGAAAAACCAAATATATATACGTTTCTATAGATACCTTCAGCGGCTTTATTTTTGAATCACCACATTCTTGAGAGGCTACCAAAGATGTCCTTTCTCATCTTGTTTCAGCCTTTTTCATAATGTGTAAACCAATACATATTAAAACAGATAAATGTCCTGCATATACCAGTGCCAAGTTTAAACAGTTTTGTGCTACCTTGCAATTTTGTCATACTACTGAAATTCCATACAACACTCAGGGCCAAGGCATGTGGAACTTGCCCAGCTTACCTTAAAGACTTGGCTATCCCGTCTTAAGGCTTCCGCCCTTGTATTTACCACTCCCAGGGATCGCCTTAACCATGCATTATTTGCCCTTATTTTTCTTACCCTAGACAGTGAAGGCCATTTGGCCACAGACAGACACTGGCATCCTTCATCCAATTCTGTTCGCACACCTGTTATGTGGTGCAATCCCATTACAAATAAATGAAAACGCCCACATCCTATCCTCATCAGGGGATGAGGCTCAGCTTGTGTTTTGGACCAAGAGCAAGCATCCCCAAGATGGTTACCAGAATGCCTGGTTAAACAGGTAAATTACTTACCTCAACCCAGGGACGGAGGCCCTCCCCCTGAGGACAAATTTTCCTCCATTTCAGATACAGCCAACAATCTGTGCGAGGATCCTGCTTAAGGCACTTCTGCTGAACAGGTTTGAACACAGAGGCCTTGGACCTCTAATTTCCAACATCATGGGGTACCTTTTTGCCCCCCCCCCCCCCGTGAATGCAAAGGAGGATTTTGGACTGAGGCTCCCACTAGTTGGACCCAGACTGCTGACTGCATGACTAAGGTGACTTACCTCCGTGCCAAGGTTGACCATAATCTCGGAGGAGTTCATCAGCCTAAATGGGTATGTGTTAACAAGCCAAAGTTATTCCCCCTAGTACAAGTAAAGCTCTCCAAAATTGTTCTGCAACTTGTACGCATACCCAGGCGATGCATGTCTCTTGTAATGCGTCGGCTT
Organism: Callospermophilus lateralis; assembly: GCF_048772815.1. Lineage (NCBI taxonomy): Eukaryota > Metazoa > Chordata > Mammalia > Rodentia > Sciuridae > Callospermophilus > Callospermophilus lateralis. The sequence continues at coordinate 284,440 of NW_027513028.1, forward strand.
CACTTTGTGTTAATAAACAGGGAGAACAATTTTTTGAAGCCTCCCTAACTAAAACTCATGCAGCAGGGGGACCACTATTCATTATACCCCCATTCTCTTTGACCATGGAGGAGATGGCAAATACACCAAGCTACAGTCAGCTGGGTGCCAAGGCACTGTCGGAAAACCTTCCTACTGGCCCATTAAGGCCCCTACAGGGGTCTCTGATGGTGGAGGACCCACTTATTCTGTCAAGCATCCTCAGATAATCAAACTTTTGAAACCCCAAATCCCTGAGCTCACATATCATCCCTTAATGTAGCCTAAATCCCAGTTCCCAGGTTTAGATACCAATACATTAGATATTTTGCAAACTACATTCTCCTAGCTTAATAATTCGAACCCCACCCTTGCTGTTGATTGCTGGCTCTGCATGACAACAGGGGCAATCATGCCTATGGCAGTTCCTATTAATTCTATCATGGACAATGATAATACATGCCAACCCGGATTTCCCTTTAAAGTACAGCCTATAGGCACTTTTACATTATTTCTTTTAGGCGCGATGCAGAATAATACCTATGATATTGATGTTCGACTTACTTCCTTTGGAAATTGATCAACAGTATAAAATTATTCCTCACCCACCCCATCTCTTTGTCCCTCCAATGGCACAGTTTTTATGTGTGGAGGATACTCGGCCTTCCCACGCTTCCAGCGAATTGGACCATTGGTTGTGTTCTTGCTTTATTACTCCCTGATATAACTATTGTCCCAGGAGATGAACCTCTACCAATTTCTAGCCTAGACACTTTAGTCAAAAGACATAGGTGGGCAATACAGGCTTTACCACTCATTGCCAGCCTTGGAATAACAGCTGCTGTGGGCACAGGTACAGTGGCTTAGGCACGGCTATTCACTCTTACCATCGCCTGTCTCAACAACTTATAAATTATGTACAAACTTTATCAGGAACCATTAAAGATTTGCAGGACCAAATAAATTCCCTGGCAGAAGTGTTCCTTCAAAACAGACGAGGCTTAGATTTGCTGACAGCTAACCAGGGAGGTATTTGCTTAGCCTTAGGGGAACGATGCTGCTTTTATGCAAATAAATCAGGCATAGTATGCATTAAAATTAAGCAGCTTCAAGAAGATCCAGAAAAGAGACAAAGGGAACTATTTGAAAATCCCCTCTGGATTGGGCATAATGGATTTCTACCCTACCTTCTTCCCCTATTAGTCCCTTTGTTGGGTTTACTTTTAATGGTGTCCATAGGCCGCTGCATTATAAAGAGGCTGGTACAATTTATTAAAGAACAGATTAATATTTTGGTTTCTAAGCCCATACAGGTCCACTATCATGGTCTGGAGATGGAAGACAGCACTGCCAACATTTAAAAGAATGTTCAACCCTTCTCACAGGCTTATTAAGTTTACATCCCCACAGATCTCTCTTTCTTACAGAAAACTATAAGTAACAGCTCTGAGCAACCATCTTCTACCCTTGCAATAAGGGTTCGTTCTCCATGGGCCCCTCCGCTTGGGGGAGGACACGCCCTTGGAATGAGCACGTTAGGCCATAATAACGGAGGGTCCAGGAAGGACTGCAGGAGGATGGATCCACAGATCCCCAAACACAAGACCTCTGAATGACACGCTCTGGTGCATGGCGGTTGGCATGCTATCCCCTCAAAGACGTCTCCTCCAAAAACATGCCAAAGCCAACACGAAATCTCCTAGGAAAGATGCTCGCTCAAATCAGGAGATATTCTAAGGCATCCTAGAGAAACAGAGCCACTATCACCCCCTAAATCCATGGCCTGTAAGGTATGGTCGAATATTTTATATAACAAAAGGGGAGATGTCAGGGGCTAGAAGGAAGTTCTCCTTCAAATAATAGACTGACACAAGAAACAGGCCCCTGGGACACAACCTGCCTGGGAGACATCCCACAGCCATCTATCTCCTTTTGACATCCGGCTACCATCTGTCTACCTGAAACATCCTGAGGTTATCTCACCCTGTGAAGACATCCAGCAACTGCCGATAAGAGCTTTCCCATCCGCAGCATATAAATACCCTCTGAGAATAATAAAAGTTTGCAGCATGATCAGAACTCCTGTCTTGCTGTCATCTCTCGTGTCTCTTGTCCCTTCATTCCTCCCCAACTAGGATCGACACCCAAGTTGATGTGTCCTGCCAGCCGGGCCATCTGACACTAACCCATTCCCTCCTAGACTCTGATGACAAATCCTAATATGATGGAGAAAAATAACCCAAACAGAATAGAAATACAAGCAGTTCAGAGGAGGCATGGTGTATAGTTGCACTTGCCTTTTGCATGATATAGGGTAGGTGTTATAAATCTAGTTAATTTTTAATTGAAATAGTTCTCCATGTGTTTTTAAAGTTAACAAATATGTGAATTCCTGTCTCCCTTTCTCTGTAGCCGATTCAGCACATGTATTTTTATATGCACATATAGAATCCTACCTGGTATCAGATGTACATTCTTGTGAGGTGGCTGACTTGGAAGATACAAATTGTGAGAAGAGATCACTCCTCCTAAACGCTGTTGGAACAGAAAATTCAACCTATGGGTGAGCCTCCTAGTAGAACAACATTATACATAAATCCATGTTCAGTAAATTAAATATTTTTGCATCTGTGGATGATATATACTTCATGATGAATTTCGATTGGCATATATATTGCTACATTTTATTGTCTGGGTGTGTGTGTGTGTGTGTGTGTGTGTGGGGGTATATATATATATATATATATATATATATATATATATATATATATATACACTCTCCAAATATTTCAAAATATGAAATATATGTGTCTTACATATACAACCTAAATTCATTCATGTTCATGTATGTGGATTTATAATAAACTTTTCACAATATTATTCTCAGAAATATTCATCCACCTGAATTACATATTTGTTTTCTAGTACTGAAAACTAACTTCAGTGAGTGGTGCATACAATCCTAATATTTCTACAGTAACTGACCCAGTTTAACATCAATGCAACTAGATTCCTCTTGGATATGATGTCTATGTTCAAGTTCATTTTATTCAACACTGGTACATTACTATTTTTTCAGTTTATACACATCATAGGATATATATTTCATCAACAACTTCAATAATTTATAGGATTTTGATTCACTTTCAATCATTTCCTGATTCAGAACAAATGTATTCCTCCAGGTTACTTGATTGTTTTTTCATGAGACTTCTTTCCAAACGCTTTTTTTTTTCGATTTCCATAATCATTTTGAAGAAAAACTGACACACTCTTCATGATAAACCATAACCCTAATATTACCATTAGATGTATTTCTGGTTGGAATGAATGATTGCATATAAATATACGATTTTCTGTTTATTTTCAGATATCAATTCAATCGAATATTTAAAGTTGGAACAAGTTATAATATTTAATCACAGTATCGTCTATTCATAAATTATCTCTATGTTCATAGACACAGAGTAAATCTATTTGTAACCCCAATACTAATTTTTTCATCTTCAAAATGTTGCTCCCAGAAATGGTGGAAGAAATACTCATGTCACCTAATCTACATATACATTTTATCACAGTAATATTCTGGACACAAAAAGAAGAGGTCACACTTATGATTGTATCAAAGCCTAAATGAAAAGTGAGCATAGATTACTGAAAACATTCATGTCCAGTGTGCCTAATGCTCTCAAATGTCAATCCTATTGGTGACTACATATTTGTTTCTTCTTAAGACTATATTTTGAACCTCAACCCTGTTGCAAATGTCTAATCCTATCACTCAATTTATACTTTGCCTGATTTCCTAATGTCTCTATTGATGTCTGCTTACCTAAATATTTTCCCCAGTTCACCATTGTGACTGACCCTTCACGTGTGCTGACATTTACATTCACTCTCTACCCGATACACTATTGCTAAAGAACTTTTGGTCCAAATTCTGTACTCAGTCTTCTTCTGAAACTTATCGAATATCTTCCTAATCCTACCGACTATCCCTGTTCTAGTGGATGTTCACTTCTACATTCAATCATCCAAGGTCCAAGGTCCTATGCCATTGATTATCGTTTTATCTGAAACACCTGTGCAGAACGTATATCAAAGCTAAGTATCCCAATCAATAGCGCAATGCCCTTCTGGGCTTCAAATCTTACCTAGATTTTTGTTTTCATACTTATATTTCACCTATATATTCTTATAAATATCACAGGTTCCCAATACCATTATTCATCAATTAGAATAATTCCTAACCCAAATCAAACCTGTTATTAACCCTAACCATACACTGTTCCCTCAATCTTACTTTACAGAAGAGGAGGGACCAAGTTGGTCTTACAATACAGGAATGTAGAAAATCTTCCACCTGTTGTAAAACTCAAAGGTCCATGAAGAAGTGATCCCTGGAGAACATGTAGGCAGCCATGAAGGACCTGAGAGAGCAAACGTCATCTTCCATTGCAAACAACCTGGTCAGGATGAAGGGTTGTGTCTGAATCAGCCTCTCTGTTCATAATGTAGAGAAGATGGACACAAACAGTCCTGTTTGGAGAGCTGTTCCTGGGTGCCTATGGTTCATATACCATTCTAACTTGTGAAAGTGTCACAGGAAGTAGGAGAAGCCTCGATCTCATGGGACCCTTGGAAGCAACTCTTAGGACAAAGTGGTTGCCAAAGCAGTGACCTCATTCAGTTCCTGAAGGAAGTGACCTCACCTCACTTCCTTGGTCATGGAACTCTCGGTACTTGGGATCCAGGAAGCAAGGTACCACGAGCCTATCCCAGTCCCAGTCCCAGTGGGCTCACTTGTTTGGATTTACCAAGGACAGAGTCAGTCTTTCATGGTACCTACAGATATGAGGTTGGCCAACTGCCAGGAAAACTCAGAAGAGGGGCCTTTTCTGAGAAAGCAGATAGTGGCTCACCGCTGGCTCCTGACAAGTTCACAGAGTTGGTGATTTCCGGGGATCATAAGTTGGCCCACCAGTCAGAAGACACTCTGGATAGTCACAGACATACTTTGTAGAAGGTGGTGCCTCTGTGGTTGTCGGTGTGGGTTTGTGGTTTTGTCTCATGTTCTGAGAATAGGTAGAAAAGGCGGTTTGTTTGATTTGGAGTGAACTGTTTATAGTAAGTCGTTTGGCAAGCAAGAGTTCCTATGTCTGTGTATCCCACTGTGTCCATGGTTTTAGACATTAGAAAACAGAATGCATCAATTGTTGTGTCCTGTCTAGTAGAAAGCTTAACAGCATTCATCCTGCCGAATTTATGAATGGATTTCAGCTTGCCTTATCGATGAGCAACATGTGGTATCTTCCAAAATTCCTGCATTCTTCATGAATTCTGGCTACTCTCCAGAATAGGCTCATGGTTTTGTGTCCAAGATATGTAGCAGTTCCAAGCCCTGTGAAATGGCCATGTACTGGATAGCTGAAGGGAATGTCGAGCATCTCAGAAAACTCAGATATAAGTGTGACCATGATAGTCTAAGTGGAGAAACCCTGCTTTGGGCCTTTTGCTTACCTATTGTTCTGTTGCCCTGAATGTCAGGAAGGTCTTTGCCTCAAGACATTCGTTTGTGAAGCCTGAAGAAAACAGGTTCAAATGGAAATGAATGGACATCACCTGTGGATCTTTGCTTAATTCCTTTGGAAATGGAAGTGTCTGAATCAGCCTCTTGGCCCTGTGTGAGGCCGTGGCTTAGATTCTCAACCCCTGAAGAATCTAAAGAAACATCACATGTGTGCATCCAAAACAAAAATGGCCAAAAGTGCAGTTATTGTGGATGAAGTCTCTCCCCATTCTCTGTGAGGTTCCTGACCTCCATCAAGTGAGAATAGGGATCCTTTGGGCCAAATCATTTCTTCAAAGCCCTAAAGAGGCTTGCCCATAATTGCTTGAATTTTCCCGTGACTACAATTCACAAAAAGAATCCAAACTGCACAGTCAATACGCCTCAAATTGGAGAAACAGGGAAGTATTAACAGCAGGCCTATATGAACACTCCTGGTTCACAGGAGTGGTGTCCAGGCCACCCTGAATTTAGGCAAATTAGGGGCAAGAGAGATTATTTAGGAGACTGTCTTGAGCTTCGCCCCTCGTGGAAAATTCCAGCGATAGGTTATGATGAGTGTCTATATAAAAGAACATGAGGGCCATGTGGGAGTGTTTTGGTTTTAATTGTGGTTGTTAGTGTGGTGGTTGGAAGAGATGACTGAGTCCACCTTGACATGAACTCTGGTGTTTTTCCCCTTAGAGACTGAGTTCTGGAACTGATCTCAGAAAAGTATTGCCATTAATTGTGTTGGGATTTTAGGAGGCCATGCATGAGAGTCGCCCTTGGAAACTGAGATCAAGGCCCAGGGTGGCTTTCAACAGAGCACTGGGAATCACAGCCAAGATATCACATAATTTTCTTCTGAAAGACTTGGCAGCCATAGTTGAGAGTCAAAAGACACATGGACCTCACATTGTAGAACTCAATGGGCCTGGCTTCATTTGTTCTTTTGGCCATTCTTTGGGAAGCATTACCTGTGAGATTTCTCCAGAGCTTTCATTGAAATGAGCTTCGTCAAGATTAATGGTTCTGGAATGAACTGAAACTCACAGTGCCTCCAACGTCATTGTTGAAATATGGCTAGAAAAATACCATGAAATTTTTGAAATTTCCATGACCAGCTTGCACAGGAGAACCTTTGGATGTCCTGTTGCTGATCATGAGTATAACAGACAGTGCCTTGATTGACTGGTTTTAATAAAAATTGTGTAAAACAGAGATGCCAATAAGTTGGAGCCTGATGATTAGTGGGCCTAGAGCATTGGTAGGCAGGTGTGTGATAAAACATCTGTAGTGGGGCCATGTGGATCTGCCATTGGCTTCCAAATGGCGTGTGACTGACATGATGCAGCCAGCAGTCCCTTCTAAGTAAAGGCATGTTGTTATATGGAGAGGTTTCAGGGCAATGTTCAGAATCGATTTGCTATGGTCAATGGGGAAAGCTATGTGATATAGAAGCATGGTTGGTGCATTCTCCTGCAGAAATTGAAATACCACATGTGACAGAACTCCCTCCTGCACTGTGTCCCAGTTGAACTCCGTGTATTTCATGAAGCAAATACCAAACTCCCATTGTAGCAGCAAGAAACACCATGAAAATTGGAGGATGAACAAATGGCTTCACAGTCCACACAGGGAGACACTTAGAAACCAGTGGCCACAATTTACCTACAAAGATCAAATTCAGGACTGGTGTCTCATGTTAATTGGAAAATAAGAAACTATGTTTTACAGGTCACATTGGTGCAGACCCAGCTTTGATGATCTCAGTACAAAGGAAGCTAAAGCTCCTGATAACAACATATGTTTCAAGTGCCCAACCTCAGAGGCAATTTCTCAAGAAGTCTTTAGGCCAGCAGAGCTCCATGTTTATGGAGTGTTCACCCTGTCCCTTACTTTTGGAAACTCCTGTACCACCTTCAAGGTAGTGAACTCCTTAGCATATTCCATTCCAGATAAGTATTCACTGATTTTCTAATTCTTCTCCTCTAATTATGTCTTACTTGGGGCGAAGATAATGTCAAGCCATTGTTCTGGAGGAGTGGGAAGATTTTGTGTGGCACATATTTGCATACACATTGGATACATTTTCCAATTTTCCATTCGAAATACTGAATCCCTGACTCTAACCCCTACCATACTAGACTCTGACTACTAATCGTAATATGATAGAGAATAATAACCAAAACAGAATAGAAATACAAGCAGTTCAGAGGAGGCATGGTGTATAGTTGGAATTGCCTTTTGCATTATATAGGGTAGGAGTTATAAATCTAGTCATTTTTTTGTTGAAATAGTTCTCCGTGTGTTTTGAAAGTTAACAAATATGTGAATTCCTGTCTCCTTTTCTCTGTAGCCTATTCAGCACATGTAATTTTATATGCACATATAGAATTGTACCTGGTATCACACGTACATTTTTGTGAGGTGACTGACTTGGCAAATACAAATTGTGAGAAGAGATCACTCCTCCTAAATGCTGTTGGAACTGAAAATTCAACCTATGGGTAAGCCTCCTAGTTGAACAACATTATACATAAATCCATGTTCAGTATATGAATATTTTTGGGTCTGTGGATGATATGTATTTCATGATGAATTTCGATTGGCATATATATTGCTAGTTTTTAATGTCTGTGTGTGTGTGTGTGTGTGTGTGTGTGTGTGTGTGTGTGTGTATATATATATATATATATATATATATATATATATATACTCTCCAGATTTTTCAAAATATGAAATATTTGTGTCTTATTTTGCACTCCCTAAATTCATTCATATTCATGTATGTGGATTTATAACCCACTTTTTAAAAAATTATTCTCAGAAATATTCATCCACCTGAAATACATATTTTTTCCTAGTACTGAAACAGTTTTCAGTAAATGGTGCATCCAAATCCTAATATTTCGGCATTGCAAGATGGCTGTGAAGACAGTGTATCACACCCAGTGTACCCTGCCAGTGCACAAGTGAATAACGAGTTAGAGGGATGAAAAACTATCTTGTTAGGATCTTACAGGAAAATGGGTGTTTACCGAAACCTAGAAGAATGATTTCCACCACCGAGGTCAGGTAATTGAGTCTCAAACACAAGCCACTTGTGCAACTGGAGATCCATTCTGATTGATCCGCGTGACCTGCCCTGTGTCTACAAATGGTGAGGCACCACCGAGAAGCGACCAGCAAGCAGGGAGAAACGTTGGTGCGGATTCTGTGGAATCATGCTGGCTGAGCATCCACTGAGCCCCCAGCTGAATTCGGGATTTCAGACGGGGAAGTTAGCAGTACATTTCTATGCCCCAAAGCGGAAACTCCACAAAGGAAACCAACAGCCACCATCTTGGAGAGCTGAAGTAACCACCACCACTCCCTGACAGATTGCAGGAATAAAACAGGTGTGTGTTTCTCAGCTCATCTCACATACAGAGGGGAATTCACATAAAATATCTCCTAGGCTTTTGGGGGAGGGATAATCAGAGCAAGTCTGCATAAAGACTGGGGGAAAACTAGAGGCACCTGACCTTCATCTCCCCTTCCCATCAGCGGCAAAAATGAAACTTGTCTAGCCAGTGCGGGGCGATGGGCAAGCGAAAAAAATTAAAACAATAGAGTTCCAGGGTTCCCAATAGACACCCTCCCCACCCAACAAACGGCAGACCCAGAGAACAGTTTGAGCTGCCGAGAAGCATCACTCAGGAGAAATCTGGTCTAGCAGGAGAAATCAGGACTAGCAGGATAAACCAGGGGACTAGAGGCCAGGCCCTCCTGACTGGTTGGCTGGAGAACGCCGGCCCACTGCCAGTGTGACTGGGCAACTGGAGACCACCTTCCTGCTGGCGCCAGCCCACCTGCTGATGCTATGTCTTCACGGCTGGAGAACGCGCGCCTGCCGGCGACCGAACGCGCAACTGTGTGGCTAGAGATCACCCACCAGCCGAAGACAGACCACAAGCTGCCCGCGCTACTGGGTGGCTGGAGACTGCCGGCCTGCCAGCGACCGGGAGCTGAAACCAACCAGAGACAATCCAGTCCACCCACCCAATTCGGACACTCCGGCAAGGAGCCTGGGGCCCACCACAGCAGAGAGGTGACATCACTGGAGCTCGGCCGTCAGAATT